>NW_027185427.1:462273-502273 GCF_022577435.1 Embiotoca jacksoni
TGTGTGTGTGTGTGTCAGCGCATGTTGTTTTTTTCATACCTGTAAAAGAATTTAAATCTTTTTGCGTCCGTCCTGGTTTTCTGTCGCCGTTATAAACTCTGAGGAAGAAGATTTCTTTTAAATGCATAAAACTACAAATGTTAAAAACAGAAAGTCTTTATTGCAAAATAACAATTATAAATCACTCAAAATATAGCAGAAGAGAAACAGGAGGAAATATTAGTAAACAAATCAAAATAAAGGAGCATCTCAACTCATTATAAAATGAAAACAGCAAACTCTTCTTAAAATAAATATTTACAGGAAGCTGGTGGATATAAATAAAATATTTTAAGGTTTATATGAGTTTATTTCATCGTGTCACCACACACACTTCATCCTCCACTATTATATGTTTTGCTCCTTTTTTATTTTTGAGACTCAATTTGATTTCATATTTTACAAAAACACTTTTTAATTATGGTATTGAGCGAGAGTGTTCAGAGGAGCACGAATCCATGAGATGATCGTTCTTCTGTCAGAGGGATTAATGTGATTTAATTCACAAACACGCTCAGTTCACAAGGACCGAATTAAATAATGGTTTTAAATTAAAAATAGGACATTTTTAATGTGTAGTTGTGAACAGAGGAGGACACGTGGAAATGAAAGGATTTGAACCAGAGACCTTCTGTAGTGCTCCACACACACACACACACACACACACACACACACACACACACACACACACACACACACACACACACACATTAAAAGGAGCTGCTGTCCAGCTTCACATTAAACTGCTGTGTGTGTGTGTGTGTGTGTGTGTGTGTGTGTGTGTGTGTGTGTGTGTGTGTGTGTGTGTGTGTGTGTGTGTGTGTTGGTATAATGCTGCAGGACATTTCAAACTAAAGGCTCATACATGACGGTGCATAAAATAATAAAATAGGTATTTTTAGAAACAGGAACATAATCCTCCCATTTTTTTTTAACATTTTTAATTAATTTATAATTGTTTGTCGTGAAAGACGCCTGAGGTTTGCGTTTTATTTTGAAATTCTGTTTGTGCGTGCTGATCTTCACATCGCTCAGGAACAGTGGCGGTGCAGTATCTGGATTCAGGCGCTCCTGTAGGAGTCGGTGTGATGTGACGGCAGGATTTTCAGCAGCTCTTCTGAAATCCTGTTTTTTTTGTGTGTTTTTTCTCAGTGTGATGAAACGTGTTGAGTTCAAGAGCAGCTGTTGGGTTTCGGTTTCAGTCGCTTCATCCTTCTGGTGTGAGAACACGTATGTGATCAGAAAAACATCCAGCAGCCTGAAATCGGAGGCCGGTTCCTCCTCTGGAGTCGGTTTCACTTCTTGAACAACGGAGGATATTACAGACGCAACAACCCGGAGGCACTTTGAGAGAGAAGTTCGTAGCTCTGATGGGACAGAAGTTGATTTTAAAGCTGCTAATAAACACATTTCTTTTTAAAATTTTAAACAGTTCAACTTTCATAACATCGAACTGCAAAAACTATTTCTGTAATTTAGAGGAAAGTGTCGTTTCCTAGGAAAAGAAGCAGCCTAATACTCTATAAATAACTTCTGTCTCTTCATTCATGCTGTCGATGACTGAAGTCGTCGTCTCTGCTGCTGGAAGTAAAACTGAATTGATCGCAAACATTTTCCTGCAGCTCCTCCACTTCCACTTCCACTTCCACTCCCACTTCCACTTCCACTTCCACTCCCACTCCCACTTCCACTTCCACTTCCGCTCGGTGAACGGCACCGAGCTCACGTCATCGCCACACCGACGTGGATTTTACAGGAAGTGAACCAACAACACAAAGTACACGTATTTTCATTTGTTTTGGGGTCCAACTTTTACCAGCTCAGTTTGGATATATTTTCGTTATATTTTTAATTTTTTTTAAGCTGTTCATGTTAAAGAATCAGTCCTTAAACACAACAGATTTTCTTCATCGCTGAGAAATGATTTTGAAAAAAAAGAAGTTTGAAAGACATTCCTGAGTGTCTTCGTCTCGTCCTCGTCTCGTCCTCGTCTCGTCCTTCTTTGTCTTTGTTTACTCTTCGTGACCTTTCAGCTTCTACAACCAACCAAAACACCACCCTCACGAGATAGTAGTGGGAGAGGGAGAGGGAGAAAGGGGTGAGAGTGTGAGAGGGGTGAGAGGGGTGAGAGGGGTGAGGCCTTTGCCCGTTGGACTTTATTTCTTGATATATTTTCAGCAATGAGAAAGAAACTGGAGATTAAGGAGCCAATAAGGCACCCAGGCTTCTGATTGGCCGGGAGGCATTTCTATAGTTGCTCTTTCGCATATAGAACTTCCTGTGTGTGTGTGTGTGTGTGTGTGTGTGTGTGTGTGTGTGTGTGTGTGTGTGTGTGTGTGTGTGTGTGTGTGTGTGTGTGTGTGTGTGTGTGTGTGTAGCACTTTGCCTGTTTGACCCAGATTGTCTCTGTTTATTTTTCCTGCTGAGGTTCTCGGTTCTTCAGGACACGAGTCAGTCAGATAACTGAAACCTCCAAAGGTTCTGTAGTAGAACTTACGTTTGTGTTTCTACAAGAAGAACCTTTAAAATAAAAAGCTCTGCTGGTCTTCTAGCAGCCGTGACGTCCGTGACACGGTTTCCGTCTTCTTCAGCTGAGACATGTTGAATGTTTTTTTTTCTGCTGAACGAGCAGCTTTCACTCTCAATCTAAAAATCTCTTCAACATGAAAACAGTTTGTTTTTTTAGAAAACACATTTTCATTCTTGAGGCTTTTTATTTTATATATATATATATATATATATGTATATATATATATATATATATAAAAAAAGTGGAAGCAGGGAATTTTTGTTTCTTTAACTGTCCCATAATAAAGGAAAAAAAAAGATAATGAATTAATGTGCTGATTAAATAAATTTAGGATTATATAAAGAAGTTATTATATTTCAACACCACTCACAACAATGGAGGTGCTTCTTCTATATTTATTTACACGTCTACCTACAAACCATAAGATAAAATAAAAATAAATAAGGCGTGCACATTTTTAAGTATATACTTTTAGATGCCAAAATGTTTTCTTTTGGTTCAATGACGCTGCTGTGAACTTTAAACTGTCCTTCAACCAAAGTTAGCGGCAGTGAACCGTTATTGTTGGGAAAGTTGTGTATCCTACATTTCCCAGAATGCAACTCAGCAGTGTCATCTATGAAGACACCTCCACGACCACAGAGGACGTTGTACAGGCGCTTTCACGTGATTATCAGAAGTAAAACTGTGAAATACAGCGACTAATTTAGTCTTCAGTCACCCTCCAACAAGCTCCGCCTCCAGGGCACAAAAGATAATCACTCATTCATTTTGTCACTTTCAAACAGAAAGCAGCAACGGGATGTTCACGGAATTAAAATTCTGAAAAGCTGCCGGATCAGCGTTGTGCGTGAAACACGTCTGTGAGTGGTGACTGTGACTCCTGCAGGACATAAAGCATCCATTGATGGTCACATGGCGCCTGACGACCACGATCACTCCCGACGACCGCTTCGTTCACGACGGGGCTGCGACATCGTGCCTGTTTAAAATGACGAGTGTTAATGTGCTCAATGGCAGTGACACGTGTGCACTCTTTCCAGGACGTTCCAATAACACATCACTGCGCTGTACCTTCGTCATTTTATTTTGAAAATCTGAGGAGCTGCAGTATGATGAAGGTTGCTGTTCTTCCAGCGACGTGTGACAGGAAGTCACACTTTCCTTTTGAAGAACAAGTGTTTTTGAGATGTTTTCATGTTTCCGCTGCCGTCGTCTCCAGGAGAGATTGTTGGAGCGCTGATGAAGAGGCTTCAGCCTTCGTTTGTGCAGGAAGGAACCTGAAATCAGAAGCTGCTGATGAACTTTAAACCCTGAAACAGTATCTGGACTTTTTGCTTCTCAGGAACTTCTGCAGGTTTCGCTGGAAAACGCTCCTCTGTTGTTATTTTTAGGATAAAACGATGGGATGCAGCCGCTTTGATTCCACCGGCGCTAAGAGACGCGCTCCTTCACCCTGTTGCAGCTGGTTCCTGTTGCAGCTCTGAGCTCAGTTTGCTTTCCATCCCATAATTCCCTGCTTCTCTTCCTCTCCTGCTACACTCAAAGAGTTAAAATGGAGGCTCTGGCTGCTGGTCACATGTCTGACAGGCATGTGCTGCGGCCCGCGCGGCGCATGCACACACTGCTGCAGACATATATGAACTGCAGCGGGAGGAGGGAGGAGGAAGAGGAGAAGGAGAGGTTGAGGAGCCCCTCCTCCTCCTCCTCTTCATCTTCCTTCTCCAAAGGGGGTGTGTGCAAGTCCGGGGGTGTGCCATATCACATCCACTGCACTGCTCACGTGGTGTGTGTGTGTGTGTGAGTGTGTGTGTGTGTGTGTGTGTGTGTGTGTGTGTGTGTGTGTGTGTGTGTGTGTGTGTGTGTGTTGCAGCGCTGCATTGTGATGTTAGATGGCCTTTGAGGAAACACGGTGACAGTTGGACGTGTTCATAAAAAGACTCGTCCTGGTTTGAGAGGCAGGAAGTCGGCAGCCGGAGTATTTATAGTGATTTAAAGCCTCTGATTGGCATCATGACTTCATATTTACTGTTTGTAGCAGGAGGCGACTCTCAGAGATGTCTGAGTGTCTGAGAGGAGATCTTCAGCACCGGTCCATATAATGGCCCAAATTTGTAGAAGAAAGGAGAGAGCCGGCCCGTAGTGATTCTGTATGACGTCATCAGATCATCACATTATTGATTCTGCAGCATCAGCGTGTCAGCAGCTCGTTGCTGTTGGAGTTTCTGCAGGCGGAGCTGTGAGTTTCTCCAGTTTTCAGGGATGAATGTGGTCATCAGATGAATATTTGGGAGGAAAGAAGGAAAAACTAAGTTGTGTTTTCTGCACTGTTTCTCTGAGATATCAGATCATCAGAAAGTTTGTTGAAATGAAACCATGCGAGAAGTTTAGATGGAAACTCGTTTATTCACGACTCGGAGACGTGAACTGTTGATATGGTTATATACACAGGTTGGAACCACTGGTTTAATCTTTAACGTGTTCATGTTTAACTACATCTTATTTTATTTACTGAATCCGATGTTAAGAGGAAGTGAACCTTCAGATGAATGAGGTGCAGTTCATCATCAGTAGCACAAACATGTAAAAGCACCTCAACCCTGAACTTAATGATGTGCTTTGTGCTGCTGAAACTTTCCGTGTGCAGTTTATGGTTTTGTTGTCCACATTTTTTTTGTGTGCTCATTTGAGTTCAGATTATTTCCTTAAAATTAAAATTAAAAGTCTTGTTGAGGAAAAAAAAATTCCAAGTAAAAATATACTTTCTTTTAAAATGATTTTTTTTTTTAATGTATTTGGAAGAAGGCTGTTCTACAAAAGTTAATGGTTTTTAAAAATTATATAAAAAAATATTCTAGTTATTTTTAATGTATTTTTCTGCCCATTTGCTCATTTATTGATTTTAAAACTGCTCTTAATAACTTGTTAGTTGATTTGTGTTATAAGTACACCACATTTCTACAACAGCTGAGGTTCCTGCTGTGACGCAGAATAATTCATCATCCAGTGAGTTGGCAGCCGTTGTTTTCAGTCATAATTCAGTTAGATTCAAATGCAGTTTAACTCATTTGAATGAAAAATATGTTTTTTATAAATATAAATGTTTTATTTTGTATTGTTTTAATTACTTTGATGATTTTCTTGTTTTTTTATTTTTCATCTGCTGAAGAAGCAAAGATGCTTCTTTTTTTTAAGGTCACCTTAAATCTCCCTTTAACATCTTGATGCATGACTTGGTGACATCATGGTCCAGTTTGCAACACACACACACACACACACACACACACACACACACACACACACACACACACACACACAATAATGGACTGTAGTTTTGTAATCAGCAGACGTTTCCTTGAAAGGGAGTCATTGTTTTGTTTTTGTTTTTGATGAAAAACCTTCCCTGACAAATTTTAGCAACAGAAAAAAAAAAATCAGTCGTTTCGTTTGTTTGTTGTGTTTTTTTTTTTTTTTTTTTTTAATTGTACAGATATTTGCATTAATGAAATAATATGGAAGGAAGAGAAAACAAACTTTGATTTAATCAGAGAATCACAGACTTGCAGGACTTCCATTAAAATGTGTGTAGTTTGTTTAATATACTCAACGCAGAGTTCCCCTCATCACGGTCTGCTCAGGGCCCCACACAAGTGGGTGCGTGCGTGCGCGCGCGTGTTTGTGCGTGAGTGAGTGAGAGAAAGAAAGAAAACTGTTGTTGGTAATAACTTCATGATGTTATTGTATATTAAACTGTACTAACATTAGTTCTGCAGCTGCTGTTTACATGAACACTTTTCATTTATCGGATTATTTCTCCACTGGATGAACGATGACCTTTAATTTATCTTTTAAATAAATAACATAAATGAATAAATCACATTTACACTGAAACATTCTGTCAGAAGCTCTGCAGAGTGACTCAGACGGCCCTCTGCTGTTCAGAGATGAAATCCAAGTGGTGTGTGTGCGCGTGTGTGCGTGTGTGCACGCGCGCGCTCGAAGAGACGGGCCCCTTTCCTTGCTGCTCTTCCATTGGCTGCTCTTGGTCCCACCCTGTTCCTCACCGATTCAAAACAAAGCGGAGGCTGACGTCACTCCCACACACACACACACACACACACACTCCCTCGCTCTCATTTAGACAAAGCAGGAACTCCCTCCTTCTCTCCCGTCTTCCTCCTTCTCCCCCATTTTGTTTCGCGGAGGGGAGCCACGGGGCCGGGCGGGCCGGGCCGGGCCGGGCCGGGCCGGTCCATTCTCCACCCGAACTGAATTATCTTCAGAAATGGGTTTAAAAAAAGAGAAGAAAAGCCGAGCTTTGCTTCTTTTGTTTGGTTCGACCGAGCTGCGTGCTGATGAAGAAATGACGGCGCGTGCTGCCTTTAAGCCGCGGATGGTCTCTGTTGACTTTTTATGATTTTAATTATGAACAATCAATCAATAAATCCATCACAATCATATCCTGAAAATTATTTAATACCTCAGGAAATTCTGAGGTATAAAAAGATGTACCATAAAAATGTTTATTTGTCTAAATGTATAGAACTTCCCCTGCAGGTCTGCTTACTTAAATAATTATAATTTGATTTAAATAAATTTTTTGATCACTTTATCAGGACATTAATTGGAGACAGGGACATAATGTAAAAGTATTAAAGTCAGTGAATAGTCTGGACTTCACCTTCATCACTCAACATTGAACTGATGTTAAAAATCAATTAATACTAAACGTGGCTTTTACATCTAAACGTTGTTTTCCAGCACGTTTCAATCACCTGCAGAGTTTCAGCTGTGACTCCTCACACCATGTAACACCATGTTAAAACCACATCTCCCACCTTTCCCTTCAGTTTCCTGCTTCTTCAATTTCAAAAAGTCCAGTCGGTTTTTTTTTTTTTTTTTTGTAATCTCAGAAACATTGTGAAGACTGAAAATGTTTATGGAGAAGAAATTATAGAGCCATAAAAAAACACAACAGCTGCTTTAATATGTTGAAAATACACAATGACATTTCTTCTATGTGGTCATACTTTAGTAAAACAAATAAGGTCTGTTTTAGTCCTATACATTTTAACAGAAAATGTATTTAACGAATGTTGTTTTATTTTTTCGTTTATATTTATTGTATATGTCTCATCTTCAGCTTTTACATATTATTCATAACTTTTCAAAAGCACCCTAAAAAAATATGTCAGTTCTGACAAACCTATTGATCACAAGTTAATGTTAAAATAATGAAAAGCAGAATGTTTACTGTGTGAGTCTGTGTCAGTGCTTCTTTTCAGTCCTCCACAATTCTTCCTGTAAAAACTTGTCAGCTCAATTTTAGGTTGGTGTTTTTTTTTTTTTTTTTTTTAAATCAGATTATTGTTTTATAATTAGTAGGCAATCAGAGCAGGAATGACTGAGAAATGACATTTTATCCAGTGAGTTGGTGTGTAGCTGCTGTTACTCTCTTCTCACTACATTAAGATGATTATTTTATTCATATGTATTTCTCTGTGATGCATCTTCATATTATTTCCTAATAGATTTTTCCTGCTGTTGCATTTTCTGTTCCAGTTGTCTTCAATATTTATTGTTTCAAAAAAGAGACAGGAAAAAAAAGATCTAAAATATTTTGCAGTTTATATTAATAATGCATCTGATCAGTTTTGGTAATTAAAATCACTGTTTACCTCATTACTCCTTTAAACTCTTACACATAAACCTAATTTTAATAATGTGGAGGTCACGTGGTGTGGCTCTTCTTCAGGAAACAATCCTGTCAGATGATAAATCTGAATTTATGTTCTCGGTGATTCTTCCAGCTTCAGGATTTATGAAAACGCGTTTTAATGATCCCAGAACCACATTGAGATGTTTTTTAAAGCCTGTATTTCCAGCCGTTTCCTGTGGTTCAGGTCAGCTCCTGAGACGTTATGAAGTTATAAAGATGGAGTATGTTCAGCTCTTACAACCTCAGCCGCCATGTTACTGCTGGAGTTTCATTCTGTTTATTTTTATTTTTTTACTGAGGTTAAAGATAATCTTTTAAACTCCGAAGATAATCAGTCTTTGCATTAAACGTGTGAACGTGACACCACATTTAATGACTCTGTCTTTAACCGACATCGCTCAGCTTTCTGACACATTTCAGCTCCATTAGAAACCACAGCAGCGCTTCGGTTTCCATCCAGCAGCTCCTGGTTCTGTGAACCTGGACGAGTCCTCCGTCCTTTATTCAGTCCTCCGCGGTCACCTGGCTCCGCGCGGGGCTCAGCGCGGGGCTCCGCGCGGGGGCTCACCGGTGCTGCCGGGTTTCTAAAAGCGAGCTCCACCCGACGCTCACAGGAAGTCCTGTTCCTTCCGCCGCCATACTAAAACAACCCGTGTTGTGGCCGAGGACTCACGCACACATTCTATAGTATCGCCCTCCCCTCCCCCTCCTCCCCCTCCTCCCTCGGCCTCCCCCCTCCCCTCCCCCTCCTTCCTCTGCCTCCCTCCCTCGCGCTGGGCTGTAGCACCAGCCGGCCCCGCCCCTCTCTCGCGCCGCTGTAGTAACTCCCGAGTAGTTTTTACGCACTTATGAATGGAGGGGCGCGCTCGCGCGCCTCCTTTTGCACAGGCCGCGCGGTGAAAGTTGTGCGCGCGCGCGAATAAATACGGTGTCGAGATAATTAAGGACGATCCCCCAAGTTGCGCGCGCTTCTTTACATGAGTTAAAAACAAATAAAAATAAAAAATAAATAGTTTGCGTTGGGTCTGTGTGGAGACTTAAAGTGACGGGCGCGCGCCCGGAGACGTGTGACACTGTTCACAGCGAACATTTCACTTCTTTCTCTGCCATTACAACCAGGACATGACGTACAACTACACACACACTGCATTACGGGGCTGCTGGGAGATGAGGGCGTTATTGACTGAAAACACACACGACCAACACACATGTTCATGTAATGGCGCATGTGCCCCCCTCCCCCCCCCCCTCCATGGGCTGTACGTGCTGTGTTCTGGTGAATTCTCCGCTGTCATGTGACCGCACATTCGTTGTAGTAAATGGGCGTTGCCCCGTCAAGATGGCCGCTCACTGGCTCTCACATGTAAGTATGTAGAGTGTGTGTGTGTGTGTGTGTGTGTGTGTTACTCTGGTCCCGCCCACACGTTTGTTTCTGCACACATGAAGCAGCCTATAGGAGAAGCTGCCGTTAACCGTCCTCAAACCGACACATGCAGCGTCTCGGTGAGCTGCCGGTCCTCGGGACAGTTTGACCAGAGGACGTCCGGGACAGTTTGACCAGAGGACGTCCTGGACTGAAAGGCCGCGCGGACCGGATGTCACAACCTCGTCTTTTTCGTGATGAATAATTTGTATTAAACTCAACAATGCGAGATGTGTCCCTCACCCTCCTCCATGTCCCTCACCTCCGTGTCCTCACCCTCCTCCGTGTCCCTCACCTCCGTGTCCTCACCCTCCTCCTGTCCCTCACCCTCCTCTGTGTCCCTCCTCCTGTCCCTCACCCTCCTCCGTGTCCCTCCTCCGTGTCCCTCACTCACTGCAGCTCGTGTCGTTTACAATAATTAAGTTTTAAAAGCGACAGAAAATGAGTGATTGTTTTAAATTCACCGGAGGGTCTGATGAGAGCTGAAGGACAGAGTCCGCCGTGACTTCCTGTGAGCGGAGGGCAGTCTGAGACCTGTCCTATGTCCTCTGATGTCCCCTTTCATGAGCAGGACCAGTCTGAATCTCACTCGGACATCGCACTGCGGGTTCCTAGCGGGAACCGCCGCCGGGCTGCGGGCTCTGTTCCCCGGCAGCGTCCCTGACATGAAATGGCTATAGGAACACAAAATGGCGAGCGGAGGGAGGGAGGGGAGGAAGCGGGAGGAGGGGCGGCTGAGCTGAAGATGGAGCTCATCACCAGCAGATCTTCTGTTTCTCTGCGACCTTCATCACTCCTCCTCATCACCGGAGGAGCGTGAAGCCCGGGCCTCCGAGCTGCTCCCGGGATGACGTGAATTGGACGGACCGGGTCTGAATGACACCGGCCGCGGCTTTTCCCGCCGTTCCAACAGAACCACCGCGAGCTGGACTCTGACGATGTTTCAGCATTTTTTATGATTTATTTTTTTTTATGATTTATTTATTTCATGATTTTTTTTTTTTAATGAAAAACCCGCTCTGACTGCGCGCGAGCTCAGGCTCGGTCTGTTCACCTTCTCAAAATGGAGACCCTCGCAATCTCTAAAATGGAGGTCTGCGCGCGAGCTGCAGGCGGGGTCAGACTGGGGAACAGAACCTGAACTTTGACCCACAGCCTACTGCAGCCCCCCCCCTCCCCTCCCCCCTCCCCCCTTAATGAATTCCAGTCTTCTGCACAGCGGAGGGTTAAACCTGGTTTTAAGGAGACACACCTACTCCTCTATTCTGTTATATTACACAGATTAGGTTATTAATATTATTCGTAATGTTGTCACTACAAAAAAAAAAAAAAAAAAAAATCCATTAAAAAAATAAACTAATATTAAAAGTGGTCAGTAAAAATGATTAAATATCTCATTAGAACTTTCTTTATATTTTGCTCCAAACTACTGGTCATAGTAAACAGCTCCTTTTTTTTTTCTTTTTTAAACTCCTTTTTGTTAAAAATCATGATGTTTGAAAAATAAGGAAGTGAAAGTGCTGAACTGAAAGGATATTTATGGTTCACACAGTATAGTTGAATGCCATTGCACATAACATGAACGTCAGACCGCTGGCTCCATGACTTAAGTTCTGATTGGACAAGATCCTCTCATAACTGGGTTTAGCGGGCCAATGGGATCGCAGCTTGTGAGTGAAGTGACCTTTCCCCTATAAATTTGGACCAATCGGGGAGTGATGACAGTTCTGACAGGGCAAACTGTCTCTGCAGTTTTTACTCTCCTCTGATAGGGAAGCATGTCTGAGGCTGACAGGTAGTGTGGACTTGTTGTCGGAGAACATACAGGTAGAACATACAGGTAGAACATACAGGTAGAACATACAGGTACAGCTGTGTGTGAATGTAGCAGAGCTCTGATTGGCTGCTGAAGACAGCTTCCCAGGTACATTAACATCACAGTACATTTTGAAGGTAATCTAAATGCTGAGGGAGTTGCAGTCACTTTTTTCATCTTGAAAAAAAAATCAACAAAGCTGGTGATATGTTATTTTGACGTCTAACGTCTGTGACATCTTTAGATCTTTAGAGAGCCTTTTATTCAGTGTGTGTTTTAAAAACACACTTCTTCTCACACTTGTGCATTTGCACGTTTTTGCAGCTGGCAGCTGACACACTTTCCTCCACCACTGATGCGCTCTGCTCTGCTGCTGCTGCCCACTCCTTCCTTCTGTCTATTTAAAGCTCCCGCACAGCTACAGTCTGGATCTGTCACTCCAGCGCAAAACATGGGGGGGATACACAATAAGATGACCTGTTAAAATACAGGTAAAACCTGGCTGCACCTGAGGTCACTGCCTCTGATGAACAGAGATATAGCACATCTTGTGATCACCTGTAGCGGACTGCCCCCCCACATCCCCCCACACCTCCCTCCACACACACACACACACACACACACACACACACACACACACACACACACACACACACACACACACACACACACACACACACACACACACACACACACACACAAGTTTCTCTTCACCAGCATTCATTCATGCAGTGTGTAAATTTACCTGCTGAAAAGGCCAACTCAGCAGCTGGTAGAAGACCAGTGGTGATGACATTGGTTGCAGGGGTCTGGTGGGAGGAGTCAGGGGTCAGTGGGAGGAGCCAGAGGTCAGTGGGAGGAGCCAGAGGTCAGTGGGAGATGTTTATACCCTGAGGGGTCAAGGGTAGCCAAGGTGATGATCGGTACAGCACATTTGGGTGCCTCTCTCCACGAAACTCCTCAACTTTAGCAATAAAATATTCATCTGTGATTTTTATGCTGGCTGGATCGCTCTTATGAAACATTAACTCTGTGCTGTGGGCGCAGGTAATCTCCACACCGGACTCCATGTTTCTCTGGAGGTGAGCTCACTTGCTTAGGTAAACAGCGGTGACACGTGACACCAGAGCAGTCCAGTATGTTACCAGTAATTAAATACAGTTAATTATCTTTTCCTCCAGATATTTGCCTGCACCCAGTTATCTTAGCTTAGCTCTGATAGCACACAGCTCCTTTGTTATTGTTTGTTCATATAATCCACACAGAAACAAAGGAAGCATACATGAGTTTGTGTGTCTGTTTCAAAAAAAAAATTCTTTTATTTATCTTTTTGACTCTATTTGAAGCCTGATATATTCACACTAACTCTTTCTGTCTGATTTGATGCAGCAGATTCCTGAAACCTTTTTCCAACAAATACGAAATAATTCTGAGTGTAAAAATATTTTCCAGCACAGATGAACATTCAGCTGGTTCAGTCTGTGAAACTACTCGTAGCGCCCGTCAGTCAAACCTGTCAAACATACAAGAGACACTAACACACACACACACACACACACACACACACACACACACACACACACACACACACACACACACACAAAACCTGGCCGCCGTGGTCCAGAGTGTGTGATGTGTGTGTTTTACCAGGGTGAGAATCATTGCTGCTCGGGTTGTTCTCGTTAAGCTCCTCCTCCCAGAGCAGGTGGAGGAACAGGAAGCTAACGGGACTCTTGTCTGTGTGTGTATTACTCTGTGAGAGCGTGTATTACTTTGTGAGAGCGTGTAATACTCTGTGAGAGCGTGTAATACTCTGTGAGAGGGTGCAATACTCTGTGAGAGCGTGCAATACTCTGTGAGAGCGTGTATTGCTCTGTGAGAGCGTGTATTGCTCTGTGAGAGCGTGTATTACTCTGTGAGAGCGTGTATTACTCTGTGAGAGCGTGTAATACTCTGTGAGAGGGTGCAATACTCTGTGAGAGCGTGCAATACTCTGTGAGAGCGTGTATTGCTCTGTGAGAGCGTGTATTGCTCTGTGAGAGCGTGTATTGCTCTGTGAGAACGTGTATTACTCTGTGAGAGCGTGTAATACTCTGTGAGAGCGTGTATTGCTCTGTGAGAGGGTGTATTGCTCTGTGAGAGCGTGTATTGCTCTGTGAGAGCGTGTATTACTCTGTGAGAGCGTGTATTGCTCTGTGAGAACGTGTATTACTCTGTGAGAGCGTGTAATACTCTGTGAGAGCGTGTAATACTCTGTGAGAGGGTGTATTGCTCTGTGAGAGGGTGTATTGCTCTGTGAGAGCGTGTAATACTCTGTGAGAGGGTGTAATACTCTGTGAGAGGGTGTATTGCTCTGTGAGAGGGTGTATTGCTCTGTGAGAGGGTGTATTGCTCTGTGAGAGCGTGTATTGCTCTGTGAGAGCGTGTATTGCTCTGTGAGAGCGTGTATTGCTCTGTGAGAACGTGTATTACTCTGTGAGAGCGTGTAATACTCTGTGAGAGCGTGTATTGCTCTGTGAGAGCGTGTATTACTCTGTGAGAGCGTGTATTGCTCTGTGAGAGCGTGTATTGCTCTGTGAGAGGGTGTATTGCTCTGTGAGAGCGTGTATTGCTCTGTGAGAGCGTGTAATACTCTGTGAGAGGGTGTATTACTCTGTGAGAGCGTGTATTGCTCTGTGAGAGGGTGTATTGCTCTGTGAGAGGGTGTATTGCTCTGTGAGAGCGTGTATTGCTCTGTGAGAGCGTGTATTGCTCTGTGAGAACGTGTATTACTCTGTGAGAGCGTGTAATACTCTGTGAGAGCGTGTATTGCTCTGTGAGAGCGTGTATTACTCTGTGAGAGGGTGTATTGCTCTGTGAGAGGGTGTATTGCTCTGTGAGAGGGTGTATTACTCTGTGAGAGGGTGTATTGCTCTGTGAGAGCGTGTATTGCTCTGTGAGAGCGTGTATTGCTCTGTGAGAACGTGTATTACTCTGTGAGAGCGTGTAATACTCTGTGAGAGCGTGTATTGCTCTGTGAGAGCGTGTATTACTCTGTGAGAGCGTGTATTGCTCTGTGAGAGCGTGTATTGCTCTGTGAGAGGGTGTATTGCTCTGTGAGAGCGTGTATTGCTCTGTGAGAGCGTGTAATACTCTGTGAGAGGGTGTATTACTCTGTGAGAGCGTGTATTGCTCTGTGAGAGGGTGTATTGCTCTGTGAGAGTGTGTAATACTCTCATCATGAGACGTAGACAGACGCCTCCTGACAAGTTTTACAGGTTCTCTGAGGTCCATGTTGCAGTTTTTGGTTGTGAAAGTGTCGAACACGCCTCCCTGTGGTCCTGGGGCCCCTCTGACCTTTAACCTTTGACCCCTCCTCCTCCTCCTCCTCCTCCTTTCGGACCACCTCTCTCTTTCTCTGCGGCTCTTTGTCTCTCTGGAGGATTTCATGCCTTCACAGCTGAGGGAACCTCAACAGCTTCACATCTTCCATTCAGCTGCAGACATGTTTGAGCTCCGTCGATAACGTGTTTCCATCTCTGCACATCAATGACAAGTCAGGCGTAAGGAGGAGGAGCAGCTTTATTTTCGTCTTCCTCCTCTGGTCTTCTGTATATTCATAGTTAACAAAGACAGATTTAAATCACTAGTGTTAGTCCCTGTGTTCAGGTTGTTGTGTTTGTAACACTCCTGATCCAGATGTTGTATTAAGTGCAGACTGATGTTACACAGCCAGCTTTTCAAAATAAAAAGTTTAGTATTATAATTTTGCTGGTTGACCTCATCAAGATAAAAAGTATGATATTTAAAAGTGGGAAAAAAACGGATTGAGTGCAGAACGTGCTGTTTTGTCGTCCATCTGCCCATTCCCAACCTGTTGCCATGGTTTCAGCCAATGATGCAGGCTTGCGGGGCTGGCAGGTGGTGGTGGCCGGGGTCAAACCAGATCGCTGGTGGTGGCGTCGTGGTGGGGGTTGGGGTTTGTGTTGGGGGGTTGGGGTTTGTGGTGCGGAGGATAAAGTGGATCTTTGGCTGCGATTGAATGTAGTGGTGTGTTTGGTCGTTCATGTGGAGGGGTGGAGCCAGCTCTGATTTATGTGGGGGTTAGTGGGCGGAGTCAGTGACCGCACTGACGGTCATTGATGGAGCATCACAGGGCTGTGTTTTTTTAGGTGGGGGGATGTCAGGTATTCTAGAAGCACAAAGGACTATTCATGAGAGCTGGAGCCTCCTGGGAGTTAGGGTTGGGGGGTGGGAGGGGGGCTTAAAGCCATTGACGCTGGGTTGAGTAAGGTGGTGGTTGATAAAGATGGTAATGGAAGGTAAAGAGTGGTTTCCAATGCAGCTCAGAGGTGAAAGGTGCAGCGCTCAATGCACCACGTGGACAAACAGTCATTATCAGGATCATTTAACGCCACATCAAACTGAACCAGTTGGATTTAGGAAGATAAGACCGTTAGGGAGAGATAAAGAGGCGGAGAAGAGGAGCTGTATGTTGCTAATGGCCTGAAGGTTTGGTGGAGAAGAGGGTCGTCGTCACGGCAGACATCCAGATGTGTTAAAGAAGAGATGCTCCATAGAAAAACAGGAAAGCGTCTGTATCTGGACCTTTTCACGCAGAAACACAAGACCTGGTGATGGAGAAGCAGCGGCTGTCCTCCGTCCGTGAGAGATGGGAGATGGAGCTTCGCCACGGAAACGCAGACAGCAGTGCATCTAAAATCCAGCAGGAGAGCAGAAATGAATGGTCCAATCAAAATGCTCGTAAATGAACAAACATACATTGTTAGCTGTTGCAGAATGTGTTTGTTAGCTGGAAACTCATTTAATGATGTGATAAAAGTGAGCATCCGCAGTTCCAGTTAAAAAAAGAAACGGTTGCTGTCTGCAGTGCATCATGGGAAGTTTGTCGGCTGTCACATGCAGTGGACACGTCGAACTCGTAGAAGTGATGACGGTGTTGCATCCCACAAAGGGAGGGCTCCTGTGGCGGTCATGTGTGATCCAATGGGGATGAGTACTGTGGCTCATAAGGATCCAGCCGGGTGCAAATGTGTGTTTTCACATCGCGACCGACACCAAGATTCTTTTTTTTTTTTTTTACCTCTAGGTTTGTAGACTTGAGAAAGGTCTGGGTAACTTTTAAAGTAAACTATTCCCGTGTTTGGTACCGTATAGCTGCCGTGCTGGAGTCGGGATGCGGGCTGTAGTCTCCGTGACAACCAGGTGAAATGCATCCTGTCTCCCACACAGGTAGAAGAAAGCTGAGCAGCAGCTGATCTGGTCAGAACCGATTCTTTCTCTTTCCCTGTTTGACTGTCAGGACACGTTCTGCCTCCATTCAGCCTCATCTTCCTTTCACTCCCCCTCATCACACACACACACACACACACACACACACACACACACACACACACACACACACACACACAAACACATACACACACACACACACACACACACACACACACACACACACACACACACACACACACACACACACTCTTCCTGTTATTTAAAAGTATTCTTCTTGTTTCCACAGGACCAGGAAGCTGCAGATCAGAAACATTCCCCCTCACCTGCAGTGGGAGGTTCGTATTATTTTTACTGAGACCTTTTTCTCTGAAGCTGAACGATGTAAAACAGGCAGCGACTTCTCTGCTGTCCACATCCAGCCAATCACAAGCTGCGGCAGAGATGATTGACAGATATATTTTCTCCAAAAGCAGATCAACAATTCACAACTTGCCCCAATCTGCACATTCATATGTGTGTGCGAAAACTGTGACTCCTAAAGAACCCAGCAGACACCAGTTGAACTTTATTCATGAAGCTTCCTGGTGCCTGGTGATGAAAATCTAAGAAAACAAAACTGAGTTATTTCTGAAAATATTTCCTCAAACTTCAGACTATAAAGATAAAAAAGATAAAGATAAAAGTTGTCTCGGCCATGAGGAAGTTCTTCAGACAGAGTTGATGAAACACTACAGATCAGATGTTGGTCGATACGGAGACACGTTCATATACGAGGGTACATCTCTGTCTTTTCTATGCAGCATGAAAAACAGTTTTGAGAGCAAGTTCCTTGCACTGTCATCAAAAATCAAGTTTGGAAGTTAAAATATATGAACTGAGGACTGCAAACAAATTCTCCTTTACAGTTTTGTTTTTTTGGTCAGCAGGAGTTTCTGTTGGTGGGTTTCTTTCGTAGAAAACTTTGGTGCAAACAAGTGGCACACTCCTGCAGACACACACTGAACTGAGCGATGTTGTACTGGTTGTTGATGAAGAGGTAGTGAACAGGACTGAGCGTGCTCAGATAGACTCTGCAGCGTCCCTGACACCCGGAGGTCAGATGTGAGGGTGTGTCATCCACCTGACCGGCCTCACTGCAAATATTTGTGTGTGTGTGTATGTGTTGTGTGTGTGTGTGTGTGTGTGTGTGTGTGTGTGTGTGTGTGTGTACCCAGGGGCCACCCAGCGAGGTGAGGCTCGTCCTCTGCTGCACGAGTCTCCATGTTCATTTAGAAAAGGAACTTTAAAATTAAATTTAAATCTCCAGTTTTAACGTGGATGAGCGCGCTCCATCTGCTGCACACTGAAATCATATTCATACACATAAATGAAATCAGCATGTCTGCGGTTCCTGTTTTCTGACGTGGCTGCAGACACGAAACTTTAACAACATCAGAAACATAAATTATTGTCACTAACTGAAAGTCTGAAAGTTGAATCCCAGCTGGTCTCGAGAAATGAAAAAAAAAAAAAAAAAAAAAAAAGGGATTATTTTCTATTTAATTTAATTATTTTGTTTAATTTAAACACCTGTCTGGACGAGCTGACAGACACTAACAAGAAATATAAAAAATACTGTTGTACTGTTTCTCCTCCAAAAATACGAGCTCTGAAGAGACGAAACCAAAAGAAGAGAAATGCAAGAGGATCTGTCGCGTCCATACGTGTGTGTGTGTGTGTGTGTGTGTGTGTGTGTGTGTGTGTGTGTGTGTGTGTGTGTGTGTGTGTGTGTGTGTGAGAGAGATCTGAACATGTGTCCGCTCCCCCCTCCTCTTCCTCAGTCTCTTCCTCCGCTCTGGTCCTTCTGCCTGCGTCCACACGAGGGCGACGTCTCTCCGCAGAGCAGCCTGAAACGTTTCCAGGAGCAGGAGGGTGATTAAACATCCAGGAGACTGAGGGCACACAGAGGACACACTTCTACATACTACATTTTTAGTCGGAACTTTTGAGTAATCCAATCTCCTTTTAAAACCATCAGCCTCAATGAATAATGTGTGTGTGAGTTAGTTAAAACGGATTGTCAGGGTAATCCTGAATGTGTCAACAACACTGGAAGAGACTGTCTGCTTTGTTCTAAACCACCGAAACAAAGTACTGAATAAGTTTTCTGAAGGTTGTAACGTGGATTTAAATCCAGTGCAGAGGTCACTTTAATTTTCTTTGAGTGGAAAGGTAGAACCTGTATCAGGCTGATGGCTCAGTGGAGACGGGGGAGGATGCTGCAGGTGGAGGATGCTGCAGGTGGTGTGGAGGATGCTGCAGGTGGTATGGAGGATGCTGCAGGTGGAGGATGCTGCAGGTGGTATGGAGGATGCTGCAGGTGGTGTGGAGGATGCTGCAGGTGGTGTGGAGGATGCTGCAGGTGGTGTGGAGGATGCTGCAGGTGGTGTAGAGGATGCTGCAGGTGGTGTGGAGGATGTTGTAGCTGCAGCTGCATGCGTCTCTGCTCTCAGAGGTGATATGATGAGAGTGTCCCGACATCTCTGCAACGACTTGTTGGACTTCTGTTTCCAGGATGTTGGACGCTGGTGTCTCCTGTTGTTGTTCCAGTCATTTGCTTGTTTGTAGATGTTTGTTTTGTTGAGCTGCTGGTCTGACGGCTCCAGATGGACCGGGTGGGATCGGCTGCAGCCGTCCCTCTCTGTGCAGTCAGTCAAACGTCTGCACACAAAGCAATAGATTGATGAATTAGTGGAAGACATAATAATCTACTCTTTCTCTAAATGCAGCCCACCTCCTTTCCCCACCTCTTTGGCCACGCCCCTCACTCTGCAGTAGAGGAAGTGATTCCCGCGTCCGTCCTTTGTCTGACCGTTGACATGCTGACACACACGTTAGCCTGCAGCTGATTATCACGACCTCAGCATGTCATTTAGTTTATGGAGGCCTTTACGTTTTTGAGATATAAAAAAAATTGTACTTGTTTGGATTCACGTGATCTGAGGAAAAATATGTCCGATTAAAAAAACGTTTTAATCTAAAATGTGTTTCAAATGTGGCTCCTTTTATGAGCGCGAACTGAGCATGTGCAAAGTGAGTGTAATCTCGCTTGTTTCTGATTGGAGGATTTCAAGGCGTGCAGACATCTCATGTTCCTGTTTCTATTTCACAGAGATTTCTTTCAGTTTAATTTATTTTTATATATCCATGCTGCATACAATATACTGAGTGAACTGGGTGTCTCTTCAGGGTGTTTTTATTTATTTTCTCAGAGGTTTGATGAATCCGGTCCGGGAGGCTTTAATCTGCAGCCTCATATCAATTTTTAAATAAATCGAAATAAATCTAAAAGTTGTGTTAAAGAAACAACCTGTTTGTGCAGGTGGAATGAACTATAAGCTGCTTCAGAAAAAAGAGAGTTCAACATAATCATAAGTGATATCCAGTTATTTTCTCATACATGTACAATTCCATCATTTCAAATTGGTTTAAATCTTTAAAAAGAAAAACGTATTTATTTGTTATTAGTTTTTAGATGTGGAGTCTGTTGATCTCCATCATTTTTACCTTGTCTTTTCCTCCTGTGTGTGTGTGTGTGTGTGTGTGTGTGTGTCAGGTGCTGGATGGTCTGCTGGCTCAGTGTGGAACTGTAGAAAACTGTGAACAAGGTGAGTCTCCTGATCTTCACCCTCTCTGACCTCTGACCTGCTGTTTCTCTCCCGTGGTTGGTTTCCTCCAGTAAAAGTAGCTCTCAGGTAAAAAAGCTCACCTCAGAGCGGTTTCCATTATGAAGGCTGCAGAGCGGCTCTCTGCTGCCACCAGGCGGCAGCCGAGTGTAAGTGCGGCCTCGAGTGTTCGTGAGTGGCTGAGTGAGGAGATGACAGGAAGTTATCAGACTAACTGATGATTTATAATCACTGAGACAAAGAAAAGCAGCAAGTTTTCATCATTTAGAAGCAAAACAGATTATTTACCAAATAATGAGATGATTAAAGTAGCTGCCTCGTCGACTGACTAATCGATTAATCAGCCAAAGGTTTCGTCTCTTAAAAAGAGGACGAACAGAGAAATTGAACGGACTGTGCTGCCTTATGACAGTTATATTTCAGCCCACCAATCACTGGAGGTAAAGAAGGAAGCAGCTGAGGCGGATCAGAACCAGCACTATCATATGTCCCAGGATATTAATCGCTGATTGGCTTTGAGTCGGTACCAGGCGACGTGCCATCGATCCAGAGAGCTCTGAGAACAGTGTTTTCTGCATGAATTGGTGGTAAAGTGAGATCTGATCACACACGGTTCATGCAAAGCAATAACACAGCAAATTATCCCCACACTCACCACACAATGGTTTTATTGTTTATTATTGTTATTTATGTTTCTTGGACACTCACATTAATCACAGCATGGAGCCATAATAAAAGACTTTGTGCTGATGATCGTTTCACAGAGACATCGGCAGTCGTTCAGGTCAGAGGGGAAACAGTCCAGACATAATAATAATAATAATAATAAACTTTATTGGTATAGCACTTTTCTAAACTTCAGTTACAAAGTGCTTCAAATAAAATAAGCCATTAAAACAAAACAACAAGTAAATTCTAACAAGTCTTAACAAAACAATGATTGTATAAAACAACCATAAAAACAAATTAAAAACAAATTAAAACAGGGTATAAAAGAAATAAGAGTTGATCACTAAAATCAGCAAAGGCTTGCCGATAAAAGTCTGTTTTAAGAAGAGATGTAAAAGATGTCACTGGCTCTGCAGATCTTTATTTCCTCCGGCTGCTCCTTCCATAATTTTGCGATTTTGGTTTGGAAAAACTTAACTGCTCTGCACAAAAAAATGGACCTCAACCCCGTCCAACACGACCGGGATGAAATGGAGCTTTGACTGTGAGCCCAACATCAGTGGCCAAGTTCACAAATGCTCTTGTGGCTCAGGAGGAGCAAATACCTGCAGCCAGCTTCCAAAATCTTGTGGAAAGCCTTCCGAGAAGAGAGGAGGTTGTTATAGCAGCACATTAATGCCCATGGATTCTGAAGGAAATGTTCCGCAATCAGATATGGGTGTAAAGTTCAAGTGTCTATATACTTTTGGTCACATAGTGTAGATAGACAGACCTCTGACAAGGTGACGGAAAATGCTTCGTCATCCTTTAGTTTTAAGACGCGTCTCTGGAACAGATGAAGGTTTTTTTGTCTGAGGATCTCAGACTACGGGCAGGTTTGTTTGGGACAATCAGGTCAGCTAAATAGGAGGGAGAGAGGCTGTGAAGTGCCTTAAAAGTCAACAGTAAAATCTTAAAATCAATTCTAAAACATACTGGGATATTAGCAGGAGAGTGTTTGATCGTTAATACTTTACGGTCAGAGCTGCAGGAGGCGGAGCTAATCTGAACTAGCATATATACCATTATAGTTTCAGTCCAGCAGTTCCCAACCACAGACTGGATATAAAAGAGTTCGTAGCTTCCAGTTCTGTAAAATCATTCCGATGCAGAAGTGTCTTCAGCTGCAATACCAGCGAGTGCCACTAGAGGTTGGCTCCAAAAAGCCTCCGGCTCCATAGACTCCCATTCAACTTCTCTCATCAAATCCAAAGTGAATAAAATGTGTCCATCAGTTATCTCGGTGTTGTTAGCTAAAGTCACTCCTTCTTATTAGTTTTCTGGAGGTCCATCTGAAAATAATCCCTCATTCATTAGAAAAGAAGATTCAAAAAGACCTGTTTTTGGGGGCGTGTCTGTTTGATTGACAGGCCTGTGGTGCAGTCAGGTTACAGCTATCGGTGGGCGGGACGTAGTATCGTCAGGTTTCCAATCAGATCGAGTCAGATCTACTGCTGGCTCCTCCCCCAGCTCATCCAAATATGGTCACTTCCTGCTCCAAACCGCTCAGAACTAACAAGATGGTGACGGACAGAATCTGAACTGGAGGCTTCATAACGTTCACAAACCAACGATGGCGATGATAGTTGATGGTTGTTCTGAACCCAGAGTGGAGTCCCTCTAAATGATCAGAAGATAAGAGATCAGGAGAGGATTCATAAGGGTTGCAAAAAAAAACAGTGTGGTAATTTTTACAAGTTGACCTTCAATAGTTTGATGAATAAAACAGCTGAGAGTGAGCTGGAAAGAGGAAACGAGTCTTTGGTGAAAGTGCGAACAGCTCTTCACAACAACAAAAAGGTTTGGAGCTTTAATGTGAAGCGATGTATTGTATTTTAAAAGATCTGCCAGATAAATGTCCTGCAGTGAAAAGTTGTTTTCCCTGAAATGTATTCGAGTAGCAGGAACATGAAGTAGAAACACACCTCATTATTTAGAGGAAAAGTCCTTTGTTATATTTTCGTTATATTTCAGTGTTTGGGTTCTTCCTTTCTAACAGGGATATTTCAAAATTGATTTTGTGAATAAATAGTTTGTGCAGTTTTATGTCAGCAAACTTGCAAACACATTATTTTGTGTTTTTTTAAAATTATTATTTTTCTTCTGTTTTGAAGGACAAAGTGTTTTGAAGTGAACAGTATATCAATAATTTAAGAAGATCTCTCACGGTTCCACCTGATGGACAGTTCAGTTTCCGGACATGTCTCTGATTTGTGTCTCCTCCTCCTCTCGTGTCTTTCTGTCCTCCAGTCAACACCGACAGCGAGACTGCAGTGGTTAATGTTACATATGCATCCCGGGAGCACGCCAGGCAGTAAGTGACCACGCCCCTCTTCAACGTTTCTCCATCTCCCTCTCTTCCTCCACTCTTTTGTAATTTATATTCTGCATGTTCAGCTGTCTTTAAAAGATATTATAACCATGTTTGACGTGTCAGATTTATATTTACTTGTGTTAAATTTATGTTGTGTCACCCCTGTGACAAAACATACCGCTGAGTAATCTGAGCTGCGTTATAAAGACCGAATTTTCCCACTGTGGGATTAATAAAGTCAAATTAAATTAAATTTAATCTAATCTAATCTAATCGAATCGAATCGAATCTAATCTAATCTAATCTAATCTAATCTAATCTAACCTAACATAATCTAATCTAATCTAATCTAATCTAATCTAATCTAATCTAATCTAATCTAATCTAATCTAATCTAATCGCTAGAGATTTACAGCCGGCTGTTGAAATGACCACTAGATGACATGACTGACATCGAGTGGTCGTTTATAAGAACTACAACCTGAATCTCTACTGGGGATCGTTGACAGTAGATTAATTTATTATAACTACCATTTCTAGCCTATAAAAATAATCTATTTTATCTTTACTCGCAGAGATGTAAAGGTAGAAGTTAGATGTCATGTTACTGGAGCAGACTCAACTACATCTGTAACTGAAACAGCAGCACATCTGGATGGATGCATCCCAACATGGCGGTGACTCTGAGATGATGTCACTGACCTGCTTGTGTCCCTCTGCAGAGCCATCCAGAAGCTGAATGGATACCAGTTTGAGAACAACGCGCTGCGTGTCTCCTACATCCCAGACGAGACCTCCGAGATGGAGGGGGGCCAGCGGGGGCCCGATAATGGCCGACGCTCCGGCTACGGGCCTCGCGGGCCCCGCGGCGGCTCCCCGAACTCTGGTATGCCCTCCAAACCTCCACACGCCGACATCCCTCTGAGACTGCTGGTGCCCACGCAGTACGTCGGAGCCATCATCGGCAAGGAGGGAGCCACCATCCGCAACATCACCAAGCAGACGCAGAGCAAGTGGGTGACACGCCGACTTCTGTGGTTGTTTACAGCGGCATGCAAAGACACCGAGTTTATCCTTTAACACGCACATTCCTGTAACTCCAGAGGTCAGATTTACATTCTCTTAGCTTCTGTCTTGATAATTAGAATCACTTTATTTACAGTTTCATGTAAATTCTGTTTCCCATGAAAACTGAAGCACTGAACTTGGGAATTATTAATCAGCTGATTGTAATCCGTCTCGTCTCTCCAGGATTGACGTGCACCGCAAGGAGAACGCAGGAGCTGCCGAGAAGCCCATCAGCATCCACTCGACCCCGGAGGGCTGCTCCGCCGCCTGCCGGATGATCCTGGACATCATGCAACAGGAGGCCAAGGACACCAAGACGTAGGTTTCAAACAGACCTGCTGACCTCTGACCTTTAGATTGGAGGTAAAATGCTGAAAAATAACTTGTGTTTGCAGTGCTGACGAGGTTCCTCTGAAGATTCTGGCTCACAACAACTTCGTGGGCCGGCTGATCGGGAAGGAGGGACGCAACCTGAAGAAAGTGGAGCAGGACACAGACACCAAGATCACCATCTCCCCGTAAGAAAGAAAGAAAGAAAGAAAGAAAGAAAGAAAGATAGATAGATAGATAGATAGATAGATAGATAGATAGATAGATAGATAGATAGATAGTTAGTTAGTTAGTTAGTTAGTTAGTTAGTTAGTTAGTTAGTTACTTACTTTATTAATCCCCAAGGGGACATTTTTTAAGAGCACAAACACACACCTGCTTCTCACAGGAAGTCGTCGTTCGTACGAAACGTGCATCAGTGACCTCCCGCTGTGTGTCTGCAGGCTGCAGGATCTGACGCTGTACAACCCGGAGAGAACCATCACGGTCAAAGGCTCCATCGAGGCCTGCTGTCTGGCCGAGGTGGAGGTCATGAAGAAGGTCAGAGAGGCCTACGAGAACGACATCGCTGCTATGAATGTGAGTCTGTGCGCACACACACACACACACACACACACACACACACACACACACACACACACACACACACACACACACACACACATTCTCTCTCACACACACACACACACACACACACACACACACACACACACACACACACACATTCTCTCTCACACACACACACACACACACACACACACACTCATGCACACTTCCAGGTGTGTTTGAATACTTTAAATATTAGTCATTGAGTATCTAAAGCCACACTGTAAAAAATAACTCCAGTTCATTACGTTGAATAAGAAATGAAAGCAGCACGTATTATTTAAAAAAAAAAACCACAATCACACTTGTCTATATAAAATAAAAGAAGTTTGTTCGATTCCAAACGCTGGAGCACAAAAAAAGAGGACAGAGGAAGTGTGTGGACAGTCGATGGGGTCTTCAGATCAGATCCAGGAACAGTTTCTGGTTCTGGAGGAACAGGAGACATCCAGACTACCCAGGGTGGACGTCACACGTTTAAACTGACTGATGACACGTTTATTTATTCGAAGTAGATGTGATGTTTTTCAGCCCATTCATTAAGGCCAGCTGGCTCCTTCATGATGTCATCACTCATTATTAACTCTGCAGGCACATCCAATTTTTTGCGTAAAATTGCGGGAATTAGAAAAAGTTTCAAGTTCAGAAAGGAAAATATATATATTTTTTTTAAACTATACCTGATAAAGGAATAAACATGTAATCACTTCCTGTGATAATCATTGTGCTGCACATCACAGAAATATTTTAGTTTAAATTGAATTGATTTATTTATTAAACTTAGAGGCTCAAAGTTCCTGAAAGGTCCTAAAAGGTCCTAAAAGCTGCGTATGTTTCCAGAACAGACCGTCTGTGACTGGAATATAGAAACAAGGACTACATCAGCTGTCAAAATAAGAGCTTTAGATGCTGTTTAATTCATGTTCATTCAACACATAGACCTGCTGGATGAAACAAACAAAGAGACGTCTCTGACAACTGGACGTGTGGAGAAAACTCATTTAACATCCAGTAATATGGAATCACTTCCTTTGATCACAAACATTTAATCAGATCATTTTAATGTGAAGAACACATTTCCCACAAACCCCGTCACTTCCTGTTTCTCCTCTTGTTCCGGTTTCCTCCGTGAACAGAGTTTTATTTGGTGAAAACAGGAGCAGAGACTTTCTGATTGGAAATGAGGAGTTTTTGTTTTTAATAAAGAGTTTTGTTGAAAAAGATTTACTTTATGTTTTAATAGTTTCAGCACAGATTCTGATGACAATGTTTTTTTGCAGGAATGAAACAAAATTGCAAGCTCACGCAAATATTGCAGAGTTTGCTTGAATTTGCGTTAATTACTGGGAGCGACTGACATCGTGTAAACAATAAGTTAAAAGTTCTCATTTCTACAGACTCCCAACCTCTGCATGTCTGAAGAGACGAATGGAAGCGACTGAGACAGTTTGAATATTTAGTCCAGTTACTGAATCCTGTTTACATCTCAACTCAGTTTTAAAGAATAATCCATAATAATCCCCCCCGAGGTCTCTAACCTGCAGTCTCCGTCTCCATAGCAACAGACTCACCTGATTCCTGGACTGAACCTGGGTGCTCTGGGCCTCTTCCCCTCCTCCTCCAACATGCCCCCACCCCCGCCTGGAAATGCAGTCGGCGGCGCCCCCTACGGCTGCTTCGGGGTGAGTGTCTCCTCCCTGAGAGAAACAACAAACAAACAACACAGTCTCTTAAAATGTGGTGAAATGACGTTCGGTGTTTGGTGCTCAGGCTCCCGAACAGGAGACGGTCCACGTGTACATCCCGGCGCAGGCAGTGGGCGCCATCATCGGAAAGAAGGGACAGCACATCAAGCAGCTGAGCCGCTTCGCCGGGGCCTCCATCAAGGTCTGAACACTAAAACCAGGCTGGAAACACACCGTGGACTCATCTTCTGTCTGCTTTACAGAAAAATACATTTATATTGGAGTTAGAAGAAGTGAATGTAGTTTGGACCTTTTCATCAGTAAAACAGAGGATTCTTTAATTCCACATTTATTTAATGAAACCAAACCTCCACGTCTGTCCTCCTCCAGATTGCACCAGCTGAAGCTCCTGACTCCAAGATGAGGATGGTGATTGTCACAGGACCCCCCGAGGCTCAGTTCAAGGTCAACACCAACAACACATTTACAGTTGATTGACAGTCATCTCTATCTTTATTTCACACTGTGGTTTTACTGGCTGCTGATTGGCTGAGTGTTGATGAACCTCTGTTTGTCCCTCCTACAGGCTCAGGGAAGAATCTACGGCAAACTGAAGGAGGAGAACTTCTTTGGGCCGAAGGAGGAGGTCAAACTGGAGACTCACATCAAGATGGCTGCTGCTGCTGCAGGACGGGTCATTGGCAAAGGAGGCAAGACGGTAAGCTGCAGGAACCACGCTGCGGTGCCGTTTCATTCGAGAAGCATCGTCTGCCCGTCGTAGAGCTTTAAACACTCAGCCTACAACATCCTGACTCTAAGTAGTAACCAGGTTTTGTGTCTGCAGGTGAACGAGCTGCAGAACCTGACGGCAGCGGAGGTCGTGGTCCCCAGAGAACAGACGCCTGATGAAAACGACCAGGTCATCGTCAAGATCAACGGGCATTTCTACGCCAGCCAGGTACATCTCCACTTTCGCACTTTTGTTGCCTCATCAGGACGTTATTTGTTATTATTATTTGATTTTGGTGCATTGAACTGGGATGACCCGACCCAGAGGCCAGCTTATCAGAGGACTCTTCTACTAGAGAACCATGCTGTTAGAATACGTGCAGAATGTGGTTGGACGTTGTTCTGCTGAAATAAACAAGACCTTCCCTGAAAGAGACGTTGTCTGGATGGCAGCATATGTTGCTCCAAAACCTGAATATATCATTCAGCATTAATGCTTCCTTCCAGATGTTCAAGCTACCCATGCCATGTGCACTAATGCATCCTGTACCATCACAGATGCTGGCTTTAGAACTGAGCTGATAACAAGCTGGATGGTCCCTCTCCTCTTTAACCTGGAGGATGCAGCGTCCATGATTTCCAAACATAACCTCAGATTGTGATCCATCAGACCTCAGGACAGTTGTCCACTTCACCTCAGTCCATCTTCAATGATCTCGGTCCAGAGAAGGCGGCGGTGTTTCTGGATCATGTTTCTATCTGGTTTCTTCTTTGGAGAGTTTTAACCTGCATTTGTGGATGCAGCGATGAACTGTGTTCACAGACGATGGTTTTCACAAGTGTTCCTGAGCCCATGCAGTGATTTCCACTCCAGAATAGTGTGTTTTTAATGCAGTGCTGCCTGAGGGCCCGAAGATCACCACCATCCAATAATAGTTTCCAGCCTTGTCCTTTGTGTTCAGAGATTTCTCCAGATTCTCTGAATCTTTTAATGATATTATGAACCGTAGACGATGAAATCCTCTAATTCTTTGTACTTTTACGTTGAGGAACATTATTCTTAGATTGTTGAACTATTTGTCCAAACAGTCTTTCACAGAGTGGTGAACCTCTCCCCATCTTCACTGCTGAGAGACTCTGCCTCTCTGAAATCATCTTTTATACCCAATCATGTTACTGATCTGTTGCCATGGTAATGTAATTAGTTGTAAGATGTTCCACCAGATGTTTTATTTTAGCGCTACACAACTTGTCCTGTTTTTGGTTGATCCTGTCCCATCTTTTTTGAAAACAGGGTTGTAATTAGGGGTTCATTTTTCTGAGGTTACGTACCTAGATTGTTGTTGTTTGTTTAGTAACTCACAACTCTTGCTGTGTGACATTCGGTGTCTTCTCTGACAGACAACATGGGGTAACATGAATCTAACTGACGCACATCAAAGCCACTTTTTCGTACATCTTTCTCTTTTTCTCATCAATATTATGATCGCCTACTTTACAGACAGACAGAGAAATGTTTGTCCTCAGTCAACCTCCACTGTGTTTAATTTGGATGTTGGCAGGTAGAAATGTTGACAAGTGCAGCGACCATGTGACCAAACCTCTCCATCTGCCCCCCCCCTCCCCCCCCTCCCTTCCCTCCCTCAGCTGGCTCAGAGGAAGATCCGGGACATCCTGACCCAGGTCAAACAGCCACAGAAGGGCGGGATGGGTCCGGGCCCGAACCCCCAGGGCTTCGCAGAGATGGGCAGCCCGACACAAGGACTGACTCAGGACCACCAGCCACGCAGGAAGTAAGGGCCCCCGCCCCCCTTCTCACACACCACGGGGCCCCCCCCCTGCCTGACGGACAGACAGACACATGCACGGACAGACGGACGGATACAGGAGAGCGACACACGGACCCAGCGATAGACAGGGAGAGATTTACAGAGGGAGGGAGTACGCCCGATAGAGAGAGAGGCATTTACAGAGATTAAAATCAAAAGATGAAATGAATTAAAAGAAAAAGAGGATTAAGATTAAAGACAACAACAGAGACCAGATGCCAGGCCAGAAGAGAGACCGACTGAGGATGGAGGGATGACGGAACGGAGGGATGGAGAGGGGGGAGGGGGGCGTCCTCCTGGTGTGCCTCGGTGCGGCTGCAGCGCGCAGGTGTAAACAACATGGCCGACATTGTCCTCCACGTTTCCACCCGCTGCAGCGGGACACCGGACACACCAGCAGGGGGCCGTCCGTCCCTCCGTCCCACCCTGCAGACCTCTCCGCCCATCTGCACTCAGTCCTATATTTTAAGGGTGGTTTTTTTAAACATAGAGATATATGTATAGAAATGTTTTATTCAGAGCTATTATTGATAGATGCAGTGAGGCGGCGCCGGGAGAGGGAGCAGGGAAACCGATGCAGTGGCTCAGGGGGGCGGGGCCCGGGTCTCCCCGGCCCGACCTCCCGGCCAATGAGAAGAGGGGCCGCAGATGTTAACACTGCTCTTTAAGAAGCTCTCTGAATAGCAGAGAGATGAGAAGAAAAAAATTAAAGGATAAAATATGAGGTTGTAAATATATAATCTTCATGGAAATGTTAAAGGATGCTGCGTCTCGCCACTTTGCCTTTTTTTTTTTTATAAAGGGGTCTTCTGTATGTTTCCCAGCCCCCTCGTCTATGACATGTAGCATTGATGTAGCCTACAACGGAGCCGGGGGCTGGGGGGGGCACCGAGCACCCCGCACACGCTTAACCGCGTGGCAGAAGACGCAGCGAGAGACAGTAAGGGGTCGAAGGTCGCGGCTGGTCCTGCAGTTCTATTGCAGCGGCTCAGCTCTCACAACTTTGTTCAAACTGCCAGCAGCCATGTTTGCTGGCCAGCGACCCTTCAACGACCTTCAACGGCATATTTTATATATATTATATATATATGATATGTGAGTTAGCCCGGCCCCTCTGGTGAATGTAGTGAAGCCAGCCTGGAAGCTGTGAGGTTTTGCTCCACATGAGACTTCGTTGCATCGTCCCCGCGCAGTCCTGCGACAGGATGGCGGTCCTCAGTGGACCTGAGGGGTGTAAGACCATCGCTGCGCTGAGGTCATCTTCTTCTGTAAAACAAAGATGTCTCTCGTGCTCGTAGTAACGAGGCCTCGCTTCGAGCGCTGGAACCAAAAAACTAAAAAAAGCAAAGTCTTCCAAATCTCCTTGCCTTGAGCTCAGCAGCGGTAAAATCAGACCGAAGGGCAGCGGCTTCCTCACTCTCCTCTCCCGACCCGCTGAAGGCCTGTGGGCGGAGCCTCCAGACCCTGCCTGCATATGATAATGAGGGGCGGGGTCAATGCCTGGATGCTCTCGCTAAGATTAGAACAGATTAGAGAAGAAATGAAAAAGAAAAAAAACCTACCTCAGGGTAAAGTTACCTCAGTATTCCTAACTTTTGTTTTGCTTGCTGGTGTTTTATATGAGAAGAAAAAAAAGAAAAGAAGAGCTGATAGTCCTGAATATTTTTATTTTTTTAAGAAAAAAATATTTTTTTTTAGGTATTGTCTTGTTGCTTTGGTTATTTTTTTCTGTTTTTTTGGTGTGATGATGGCTGAGTGAGTTCAGGAGGACAAGGGCACGTTTGATTGTTTTTCAGAGCAGAGAGATCAGATGCTAAGAGGAAATGGGTCGAGTGCCATTTTGCATTTTCAGAAAGGGAAACGCGCTCTCGTTCTTCCTGACGTCTGATTGGAGTAGCCGTTGTCTTAAGCGGAGAATTGGCCAATAGGGAGCGGTGTTTACTCGAGAGGGGGTCCTAAAGTTTGCTCGGGGACCGTACTAAACATCCAGACGACCTCATGGCTCCAGGCCCCCGGTGCCCTGAGGGACCCTCCTCTACTGCCTTATTTTGATGACATCATCATAAAAGCGCCAAACATTATGAGAGGGCTTGGAAAAGTTTCCCACCTGCTGGGAGGGAACTCAGATCAGAGTGGAGCAGTGATGGTCCATCTACAGCGTAACTGTACATGGAGACAGCAGGGGGCGCTACGCAGAAGGAGCTCTCTGAATGTGAATATTTATTACCTGTGCACTGACCATGACACCTCAGATGCTCCCTGTTGGCCATGTGTGTGCTCAGTGTGTGTGTGTGTGTGTGTGTGTTCACTGGTTTTAAATGTTGTTTTTTTTGTCGGGGGATGTGGTTGGGTGAAACTTAAAAAAAAAAAAAAAAAAAGCAGAAAAAAGTAGGACGAGAACCTATGGCGCCTCCGTCTGTGTCCAACGGACCGAGGATGGAGCGAATCCAAGAACCTTTCAAAAAAAATGGGAGCAAATAGAAAAAGCAAGAGAGTTTAAAAAAACAACAGCAACACGGCCGCGTGATAGATTCCAACCTGTACATAAGATTTTACAGAGGTGATCACCATACTTTTGTATTTTTGGAGAAAAAGCATAAAAAAACCAGAATGGGAACAGCTGTTGAGAAAAAGGAAAGTCACTGAAGGACACTGCCAGATATCTCTGAGTCTTTTTAATGTCCTCCCTGCACTCATCAGCTAACCCGCCAGCTCACCTGCCAACAGGGGAAATCTATTCTGTCGTGTTGATGCTTCCATTTTTTCCCAGAGGTGCTAAACTTCACGGGACGCGCTGGTCCCGTGTCGAGTTTCCACCTCTTTCCAAACCATAGAGCTCAGTTCACAACCACCAAGACACACTATTTAGGATTCATCATTCAGCCTCCTACAGACGTTTGGATTTATTTTGTTTTATTTCGTTTTGATTTTTGATTTGATTTACTTTCGACAATACAGCAAGCTTTATTTGGACGTGACATCTGGGGACGTACTGTTGCACTAATTGATAAAAATATGTGGACAACGTCAAACTATCGAAACGACTGAGAACACCTGATGTAAAACTTTAAAGAAAAGAGGCGGAGCACGGAGGGACGGGGAGAGGACGGAAGGGCGGGGGACGAGGGGACGGGGACAGACGATGTAGAGACACTTCTCCCTCTGACCCTGTCCTCTCTGCTCCCCCCCCCCCCCCCCATCCTTCTCAAACCGTCTCCTCCTCCGCCCTCCTGTACTCCGTGAGAAGAGTGAGAAGTTTCTATTTCCTTTATTTAAAGAATCATTTCATTTGGAGCGGGTGGGAACGTCAGGGTCCCTCGCCCTCTCTCGCTGGTCTCCATCGTGTTCGTTTTGCGCACTTCTGTTCAAGACCTTTTGATTTTCTTTACATTTTGACCACCATTTTTTTTTTATTTTTTTTAATTTTTTTTTACACAATCAATGTTCTGACTCTATCGGAAAATGAAAATATTTGATTTGATCATGTTTTGTTCTTTTTTTGCTTTTGAATGCACAAATCTATTAACAGAACAGCTACTAAATAATGATGACGTACTAACATGTAGCTCAGTACATGACGGTAACTGTGCCAAACACACAGGAAGGGGCTCAGTCCAAAATGCAGTATGGAGCCACGTTGAGCGAAACGAGCCGTAAAACTGAAGTCACTGCGACGCTCTTAAGATTCCTCAGAACTTCTCAGGAGTGAAGGCGACTCGTTGATTTGGCGACGTCTCATCTTGGAGCTGAACTCCTCTCATCTCGTCTTGTATGTACGGTAGAGACGGTAGAGACGCAAACATTGCAGGCTCAAAACGACAGAGAGGCGCTTTCACACAGAATGTAGGAAGAACAGCTCTCAGATCTCCGCCTGCTTCCTCACAGGGACACGAGGCGCCGCCATGTTTCCTCTGGTTCTCCTCTCCGACACGAGGAGCCCAGATCTCATCACTTCTGGGCCTAACGGTGACCTCCCCGTCCTTTCTTATGCAAGTTGAGAGAGATATATTCACGATTAGTGTCGGCTGGTGGGGAGGGAAGGGGGGGGGGGTGAATGTGGGAGGAGGGGGGGGCACGCGATCATCGACCGCTCCCGATCATGTGATCACACAGGAGTTTGTTGTCTGTTTAACAGTTTCCTGAACATTGGAGCCTATTAATGAAGTGCTTCATATTACTGCTGATCCTCTTCAACAACACGTTAGTATGTAACACGCGTGTTATTATCAGCTGGTGTTTGTTCATGGGTTCATGCCTTCAGCTCTCCTCTGACTCCTGAGCGGAGCGGCGTCACTTGTAAACCTTAAACGGCCTCATGGGGTCCGTGAGAGGAAACCTGAACATGAAAGCTGCACAACCAAAACAACGAGCTGAAAGAGGCTAAAACAACTACAGCAGCTTTAGATGATGCTCAGCAGTAATATGAAGTTCATCTGCAGCTTCGTGTTTCAGGCACAAGAGCGGAGCTTTGTTTTGTAGACAGCTGACAGACAGACTCCTCCTCCTCCTCCTCCTCCTCCTCCTCCTCCTCTTCCTCCTCTTCCCCCCAGACATGGGCTGAGTCTGGACTATTCTGAAACTAAACCGAGCAGCGAAGAAACAAACAAACCTCTTAACACATAACTAGGAAAGCTACCTCAAAGCATATAAGCAAACTCAGCTAGAAGATTGTTTCTTTTATTTTCTTCAGAGCGAACAGTCGGTCAGACAGACAGAGCGAACGGTCTACGTTACAGCACACTCACATTTTCTTTTCTTTTTCCACTTTTTGACTTTAATTTATTTTTCGTTTTTTTAAATTGTACCTCTCCAGCTTAGAGATGGGACTGTAAAAATAAATGAGTAAATAAATGAAAAAAAAAAAAAAAAGACAAAAAAGCCCAATATGGACACATTGTGGTGCAGGGTGGCGTGGGGGCGAGGGCGGCCGGAGCGTGTCGGGGCGCCTGATTGGTCCGGGTGTGGGCCAATCACAGCAACAGGAACAGTTTGTGCTCTGCAGCGTCACCGTTCACAGCCGATGCTCGTCACTTTCTTTAAATCACTACGTCACACTGCTGATGTCATTTCCACTTCCTGTTTCTGACCATCGAACGAGCCTCAGTCCTCCGTCAGCTCCGCCCTGCTGCTCCGCCTCCCCTTCCTGTGATCTCACCTCCTGAATCAAGGGGCACAACACCTGTAACCATGTAATTGTTTTGTTGATCTACCTCTTAGGAAAAAAAAAAAAAAAAAAAAAAAATAGATAAATGGTAATTTGTTTTTTTAAAAGGACAAAAAAAAAAGTTGCTCGAAAGAAATATAGGTAAATGAATAACTGGGTAGTGGCATCTCCATATACTGTAGTGGATAGTCTATTAAAGGAAAAACTTGTACTTCTTCCAAAGATGATTTTGTTTTCTTTCTCCTTAGTTGTTTCTGAAAGGATTATAAAATTAAATAATAAACTGAAAAGGGGAGACACAAATTGACCACCGGTTTGTAATTTTCTTCTTCAAAAACCCAACATAAATGAGATTTCTTTTTCCAATTAGCATTCTATTTTCTTCATTTCATTAAACTTACTTTTTTTTTTAAAGTTCAAATTATTCACGTTTTGTTTTGGTTGACTTCTAATTTTCTCTCTTTTTTTATGACAGCAGATTGTATCTCGTGTTTGGGTGCATTTAGCATTTTCTTTCTCTCTATGAAAAGCCTACATGAGTTAGAGCGCCCTGCGAGGACCTTTTCACCGATCCATCATCTACTTTCACTTCTAACGAGTCGTTTGAAAAAGCAAATGGACCTGTTGTTTTACCTGACTGTGTAGCTGCAGGTGGAAGGGGGCGGGGCCTGTTTCACCTCTGTTCTGAGCTGCATTCATGTCGAGCCTCACATGTCTGTGCTGTGATTGTGCAGCCGTGACGACAGTCTGCTCAGCAGAGGGTCAGGTCCGGCTCCCTCCACCAGGTGGCGCCTTTGGTCTTCACAGTATATGGACTTTCACCCTCTGCCTGCCTGATTCCTTTAGTCCTCATCAACACTTGTTTTAAACTCCTTGTAAACAAAACAGAGCATAGATATGAATGTGCTATTAAAAGATGAGAAAATGGACTCTGTTGGCTCTTCGTGTGCTTCATTTGATAATTTATCATCACGGACACAGACAAAATAATAGTAGTAAATATATATATATATATATGAGTTATTGAATGAACTGAATAATGATTTAAAGCCAACAATAAGGAGGTGCCATGAAATACCAACAATGAGAAAAAGTTTTTCCTCTTCTGGGTCGTTCCAGCATGTCGCTGCGGGACGTCCCACACAGTCCTGTTATTCAGGTGAGCTGTCCAAGGTCCTGAACAGGTAAAAGCTCAGTAGAAGAGGTGATAATAACTGACATCTGAGTTGACTGATGCCACTGTACAATGTACACTTCACAGACTTTTATCTAAGTCAGCCTTGTTTTACTACTGACATGTTCAGAGTGTGATTCTAATGTCTCTCACTGTTATTGAAATGATTTCTACAATGTTGGACTCCGTTTCATCAGAAAGCAGCTGTAATGTCGCGCTGCTCGAAGCCACCAGACTCCACTAATAAAAACAGCATTTTAACATGTAGAGTTGAGTCTGGTGGCTTTGAACAGAGTAATATAGGACTGTGAGTATGTAGCCTAACATTCATAATACAGACATGTTAATATCGATCAGTGATATCTATCAGTGGTCCTTTAGCTTTGTAGATTTCCCAAGTGGAAAGAATAAAGAATGCAAAGTTGATCCTGGTGAGCATCGTCAATAGGAGAGCATATTATAACATATTCATGACGTTTTGGACAACATACCGTACTGCGAGTCGGGTAAGGAGCTCGGACATCAGGAGGGAGCTCGGAGCAGAGCTGCTACTCCTCCGTAAACTGGAGGGTTTCCGGGCACACTCAACTGGTAGGAGACCTCGGGGAAGGACCAGAACACGCTGGAGGGATTATATCTCCCATCTGGGCTGGGAACACTTCGGGATCCTCCAGGAGGAGCTGGAAGATGTTGCAGGGAAGAGGGAAGTCTGGACCAACCTGCTGCCACTGCGACCCGATCCGGATCAAGTAGAAGAAAATGGATGGATACTATAGCATGATATTTTATGACATTTACGACGACATACTAAGGTGTGACTTTTTTTTCTCATATTTTGAACGACCTGTTATATAGTATGACTTTTTTGACTAATTCTGGAGGTCTAGCCTTAGATTGAGAAGCAGAGGTACAGAGGTTTTCACTGTCACCCCTCAGTGGAGATCGATGGCGGCCTCTGGGCCAACTATAAGAATACTATTTTCAAATTTTGGACGACATGACTTTTTTTTAATCATATTTCGGACGATATACTATAGTATGATATTTCTTTCACATTTTGGATGAGAAACATATGAATATTTCGTGAGATATATATATATATATATATATAAAATTGTATTTAGTTATAGGAGTTATCACCTCAGCTCAAAAATGTACTCAACAATATGGAATGTGTACTTTTGCCTCTTCACCACATGAGGGCATCATTTCAACATGAATATGTTTTCATTGTGATGAAAGTGCTGACTTCCTTTTGTAGTTTGAAGAATCAGGTGCAGAAAATTAATTTTAATATTAAGAGGTCAAGAACTTTCTGTGATGAGTTTAAAGACGTTTGCACTGCTGATAGCTGTTACACAATCTGAAATATAACTGCATGACTTCATCAACAGTTGATTTAAAGACGACTTCTGTCTGAGAAACACGTCTCAGTTGTGGAGAAACTTCTGTCAGCGCTTCTTCCACGGTCACTGCTGTGAAAACTGATGGCTGCGGGTCATTGGGGAAACTTCACAGGTCAAAGTTAATTTCACCGTGAAAGTGCAGATTTATTTGCTGGTTCAACGACATCTTTATATCACTTCACTTTGAAATGAAGCTGCAGGAGGAATTTCACTGGATCTCAAAACCTGATCGGATAATCTGTAATCTGTAATCTGTAATCTGTGATTGTCAAAATTAAATGTGACAGGCATCATCATACCTGTAACGATGACTCACATTTAATTTCACTTCCTATCACGTTATTTGGACATAGATCCACTGTCTCATTACTGTACCATTCAAACCAGCGGTGTAATTTTTACTGGTGGCCTATAACTATCCCATATGCAACTTCCAATTGTTAATGATAGAAGTTTATCTAAATATCAAATTTAATTCCGCTCATTATTTCATATCCAGAGTTGTACATCTGTTTGGCCAAAGAAAGCACAATGAAACAGATAGATTGACTGAATCAAAGCTATAATTTTTTTTTTCCAAAACACAATGTCTTCATTTCTCAATAGTTTTTCATAAATAATCTATATTTAGAACGGCCGCCGATCCTGTTATACATAGATGCTGCTTCCGCTTCTTTTAAATCAGACAAAAATCGCTTTAGAGTGCGTTTGTTAACAACGAAAGTCTATAACGTTTTATTTAGAAAGAGTGTAGCGTACATGTAATCGGTCTACTTTTACCATTATTGTGGTTCCCAACTGGGGCCACAAGAGGGCAGTGTAAAACCTGCTCTGTGTTACCATGGCGTCAATTAGATCAACTTTAGTGCTATTTTTTTACCAAGTTAACGACAGTTTTTTTCCGTTCAAACTTTACGAACACGATTACAAACAATAGAGTAATAAATAGTAGTACTGTTAGTGGTTCTTACAGTAATTCTACAACAATTCGGGAGAGTCTTACGGTCTTTACTGCCAAGTCCTTCAGTTTGTGACCACCAATTTGTTTGTGATGTACTTATTTTTTCTCCACCTCTATATCTGTGTCGGAAAAATCTATTTCCGGGTTCTCCTCTCACCCATCTGGCCAACTTCATATGCATCAACCTTCATAATACGTTCTGCATTGACCATTGATGGATGAATGTGAGCGTGTCGGAGGCGGATCTACATGCAGGCACTTCCACGTGGATTGTGATTTATAAGGGAACATGGTTGATCTATAAACAGGGTGATCTATAAACGGTGATCTATAAACGGGGTGATCTATAAACAGGGTGATCTATAAACGGTGATCTTTAAACGGGGTGATCTATAAACGGTGATCTTTAAACGGGGTGATCTATAAACGGTGATCTATAAACGGGGTGATCTGTAAACGGTGATCTTTAAACGGGGTGATCTATAAACGGGGTGATCTATAAACAGGGTGATCTATAAACGGTGATCTTTAAACGGGGTGATCTATAAACGGTGATCTTTAAACGGGGTGATCTATAAACGGTGATCTATAAACGGGGTGATCTATAAACGGGGTGATCTATAAACGGTGATCTATAAACGAAGTGATCTATAAACAGGGTGATCTATAAACGGTGATTTATAAACGAAGTGATCTATAAACAGGGTGATCTATAAACAGGGTGATCTATAAACGGGGTGATCTATAAACGGTGATCTTTAAACGAAGTGATCTATAAACAGGGTGATCTATAAACGGTGATCTTTAAACGGGGTGATCTATAAACGGTGATCTATAAACGAAGTGATCTATAAACAGGGTGATCTATAAACGGTGATTTATAAACGAAGTGATCTATAAACAGGGTGATCTATAAACAGGGTGATCTATAAACGGGGTGATCTATAAACGGTGATCTTTAAACGAAGTGATCTATAAACAGGGTGATCTATAAACGGTGATCTTTAAACGGGGTGATCTATAAACGGTGATCTATAAACGAAGTGATCTATAAACGGGGTGATCTATAAACGGTGATCTATAAACGGGGTGATCTATAAATGGTGATCTATAAACGGGGTGATCTATAAACGGGGTGATCTATAAACGGTGATCTATAAACGGGGTGATCTATAAATGGTGATCTATAAACGGGGTGATCTATAAACGGGGTGATCTATAAACGGTGATCTATAAACGGGGTGATCTATAAACGGGGTGATCTATAAACGGTGATTTATAAACGGGGTAATCTATAAATGGTGATCTATAAACGGGGTGATCTATAAACGGGGTGATCTATAAATGGTGATCTATAAACGGGGTGATCTATAAACGGTGATCTATAAACGGGGTGATCTATAAATGGTGATCTATAAACGGGGTGATCTATAAACGGGGTGATCTATAAACGGTGATTTATAAACGGTGATCTATAAACGGTGATCTATAAACGGTGATTTATAAACGGTGTGATCTATAAACAGTGATTTATAAACGGTGATCTATAAACGGGGTGATCTTTAAATGGTGATCTATAAATGGGGTGATCTATAAACG
>NW_027185427.1:509773-564773 GCF_022577435.1 Embiotoca jacksoni
ACTCCAACAGAACAACGTGAGGGAGGTGTGGACCGGTATGAAGGAGATTACTGGCTTCAAAACGAGAGAGAGACAACCAGGGGGCTCCCTGGAGAGGTCAAATTAACTAAACTGTTTCTTCAACAGGTTTAGTTCACCACCCTCATTTGTCTCCTCCACACACCACACCTCCCAAACACCTCTGCTGCCTCCCCCCCCTCCCCCCTCTGTGCCCCCTGGTGAACTGCATAGAGCCCTCAATCTCAAAGGGCTCTTCCTCCATCGACACCTCGACCCCCCCCCCCCTCCACGCCCCCCTCACCCCCCTCTCTGTGACGACTGGCCAGGTTAGGAGACAGCTGGAGAGAATCCACCAGCGCCAGGCTGCAGGACCTGACGGCATCAGCCCCGTGGTCCTGAAGACCTGCGCCGTCCAGCTGGCTGAGGTCCTACAACACCTCTTCAACCTGAGCCTGAAGCAGGAGGAGGTCCCGGTGCTGTGGAAGACGTCCTGCCTGGTTCCAGTCTCCAAGAAGACGACTCCATCTGGCCTCAACGACTACCGACCGGTTGCCCTCACATCTCATGTGATGAAGGTGCTGGAGAGGCTGGTCTTGGCCCACCTCAGGCCGCTGGTGAAATCTTCTCTGGACCCGCTGCAATTTGCGTCCCAGCCTCATGTGGGAGTGGACGATGCCATCATCTACCTGCTGCAACTAACTCAGTCTCACCTGGATGGAACCGGTGACTCTGTGAGAATCACTTTCTTTGATTTCTCCAGTGCATTCAACACCATCCAACCACTGCTGCTGAGTGAGAAGCTGCGGGTGGTGGGGGTGGACGCGCCCACCGTCTCCTGGATCAATGACTACCTGACAGGCAGACCACAGTTTGTCCGTCTGGGCAGTGTGCTGTCTGATACGGTGGTCAGTGGTATTGGAGCTCCTCAGGGAACTGTTCTGTCTCCTTCCTGTTCACCTTCTACACCACTGACTTCCAGAACAACTCTGAGTCACGACATCTGCAGAAGTTCTCTGATGACTCTGCAGTGGTCGGGTGTATAAGGGATTGACGGGAGGATGAGTACAGGGCAGTAGTGGAGGACTTTGTGGAGTGGGCGGGAAGAAATCACCTGCTCCTGAACGTGGCCAAGACCAGAGAGATGGTGGTTGACTTCAGGAGGAAGACGACGGCTCCACAACTGCTGAGAGTTCTGGGAGAGGAGGTGGACATGGTGGAGGAGTACAAGTACCTGGTGTCTCCATGACAACAGACTGAACTGGAAGACCAACATCAATGCTGTCTACAAGAAGGGGATGAGTCGACTCTTTTTCTTGAGGAAACTTCGATCCTTCAATGTGTGCAGCAAGATGTTGGAGATGTTCTACCAGTCTGTTGTGGCCAGTGCATTGTACTTCACTGTGGTCTGCTGGGGGAGCAGCATTGGAGCCAGAGACACCAACAGACTTAACAAACTGGTTAAGAAGGCCGGCTCCATCATCAGCTACAAACTGGACAGCCTGGAAAAGGTGGTGGAGAGGAGGACGCTGAACAAACTATTATCCATATTGGATAATCCTGACCACCCTCTCCACCACCTGCTGCAGGGACAGCGGAGCACTTTCTCTAAAAGATTCCTCCAGCTCCGCTGTCACAAGGACAGATACAGGAGATCATTCCTGATACAGGAGATCATTCCTGCCCACTGCAATAAGACTGTACAATAACTCACCTCTGGCAAAATCCATCACAGTACAATAACACTGTTGACTGTGTTTCTTGGTTTGTTTGTAGATAATATATATAGATATATAATGTACTGTATATACTGTGCATTTTATATTTTATATTTTTTACTGCTATTTACTGCTATTTTATTGCTTTTCTATTCTATTCTATTCTATTCTATTCTATTCTATTCTATTCTATTCTATTCTATTCTATTATTTTATTCTATTATTTCTATTATCATCTTATTGTTTCTGCATGCTGCTGTAGCGAAAAAAAAAAATTCCCCTCGGGGATTAATAAAGTAAATACCTACCTACCTACCATCAGCAGCAATCACAAACACAAACACTTTAACACGCAGTTCATTTGATCTCCACTGGAGGTCGCTGTCCGTTCTGTCCCTTTATCACCAAGAGGGCTTTTTCTTTTAATCAATCAATCACATCATTTTAAACTGTGTCAGCTATCAACGGGGTCGACCACACCTCCTCACTAAATCACTCCTAACATAAGACTCCTTGATAAAATAGTTTAGACTAAGTTCAGAGCTCCGGGAGGAGAACAAACACAGAACAGGTCTGATACAGAACTGAACCTTGGCCTCTTACATTAAACATTAAACATGAAACATGGAGGGCAGAGGACAGTCTGGAACTTTAGAGTAGAAGATCAGTATTCATCAGAGAGGAGGAGCTGTGACATCACAAACCTGCAGCCTGCTGGCCCTGCGTGGCCTGAGATGTCCCACCACTGCTCTCTGGGCTCCCTCCCTCCACATGGCTGGAGGTCTGTGGAGCAAAACTCATTAAAGACAGAAAGACATGACATCCATTACTGGAGACAGGACACAATACAAACATGACATCATGTCCAGTAAGCATTCAGAGGCAGCAATACCAGAATGTGAAAACACACTGTGAAGACTTATTTTCAAAATGCTCCTGAAAGATGTTAAAGAGTCACCATCTCTGCCACCACTGATCCTGGTGTGTCAGCAGCTGTCCAAGTAAAGGAGTCCAGGTGTCCCAGTCTGGAATCACCTGTCCCAGACTCCTCCTGAGGATCCCCAGGACATGAAGAGGGACTTCAGTATGAACGACCCAGGTTGAGATCAGGCAGGTCGTTCCTCCCAGTCTCCTCCTGCAGGTTCCTCCATCAGCGCCAACCTGGGAGTCCTCCAGTAGAACTGCAGAGCTGCCAGGTGGAGAATCTCGACATTATGTTTCATTCATAATTTTAGAAAAATATAAAGAAGTGAAACACACAATCCAGCTGAAAGCTGCAGCTGCTTTTTAAAATTTTTTTTTTTTAATTTCACTTTATTAATCCCTGAGGGGAAATTTCTTTGCTACAGCAGGGGGGCTTTCAGGGGGGAGCTGCTGCAGCAGGCTGCCACTAGCACGGCGCCAGGTAACCTGACCTGAGGTGCATGTTTTTGGATGATGGGAGGAAGCCGGAGAACCCGGAGAGAACCCATGCAAGCACAGGGAGAACATGCAAACTCCGCACAGAAAGGCCCAGGACCGGATTTAAACCCGGAACCTTTTTGCTGTGAGGCGACAATGCTAACCACTGCACCACCGTGCCGCCCTGAATACATCTATATACATCTATAATACAGCTGCTGAATGATGGAAGGATGTGCTGGTAACATTTTTTTTTTTAAATCGCAACTGTATGTGTCGAAAAGCACAAAAGCCACAAAGTGCACATGAAGATCTGACTCTAACATGTGTATTTCATTTAATTAATGTATTCTTAGATGTATTTTCATGGCGTGTATGATAATTTCAGCCTCCTCATTTCAGACCGGACTGAGGGGCAAATAAGAAAATATTAAAAACTGAATTTAAAGCGATTAATTGCTTTACTATCATGTGACATGTGACAAGTACGCCGACAAGGCTTCAGTACTTCAGTTACTTTCTGTTGTAGGATGATATCAGTAAAAGAAAATGTAATAGAATCTATATCTAAAATCACTGTCTCACTCCACAGAGATCTGCCTCACTCCAGAGATCTGTCTCACTCCACAGAGATCTGTCTCACTCCAGAGATCTGTCTCACTCCAGAGATATCTGTCTCACTCCAGAGACCTGTCTCACTCCACAGAGATCTGTCTCATTCCACAGAGATCTGTCTCACTCCAGAGATCTGTCTCACTCCAGAAAGATATGTCTCACTCCACAGAGATCTGTCTCACTCCAGAGATCTGTCTCACTCCAGAGAGGACCATCTCACTATCTCACTCTGTCAGGGAGGGGTGTGAATGTGGAAACAAAGAGGCAGAAACGTTAGCTTGACTGCAGACTCCTCAAACATAGGAAGCTCTTAACAACGACTTCAGGAGGTAACCAACTAATTAATAACCGTATCTTCAAATCTTCAAGTAAAACAGAGGTCACAACATCTCCAGAAAATACGTGAGTAACCTCGGTCAGTATAACACATAACAAGCATAAGTATGATGATATGAATCACTTAAATGTCCATAACGTTCTTCAGTTACTTGTTGACCAGTCAAACAACATATGAAAACTCATTCCTGCTCTTTTAGCTGTTGTAACCTGGCAATTCCACGATCTACATAATCGACTTCCTCTACCATACAAACAAAAAAACAGGTTACACAGATGCACTTAACTAATACATGTACTGCTCATGTCGAGCCTGCTCGGTAGTCACACTCACAACTGCTGTATGTTCGTGTCTTCTAGTCTCAGTAACAAGAAAACTCAAACAGAAAACCTAAAAGACTATGAACAGATGTATCAGCTCTTTAAGTAGCTGCTCCATCAGCGGAGGACGTAAGGCGTCAGTCACAGACGGGTCATCTGGGATCAGGGATGTCTCCATCTATTCACTGTCCTGCACACTAACACTGCATCTTCGCCTTGTTTGGTTATTTAGTTGCTGAACATATTTTAAAATCTTGGTCATTTCTGTTTTTTCCTCACTCAAGGTATATCTAAGATTATCACTTTTTACACCTGAATATTCATCATAGAGTGTTGCATAGTTAAGCGCCTCGGTCCTGACTGCATCACTGTCGTGCCAATAATCACGTTAAAGCACCCTCCAGTGTAATACTGCGATTACACAAGTTACCAACTCAATAAAACATGAACTCTAAATGTGTTCATATTGTGGAGCAATTTATTCTCAGAATATAAAACCTTTTGTTAGTGTGATCTCTGTTTCCATGGCAGCACATAGGGTACGACTAACAGCTGGAAAACAATCCGTTGCGTCAGCAGAGTCTTATAAGGAATGTTTCCTACTCCAGGAAGTAGTCGGACCCTTAGCGACCACCTAGCAACAGAGAGGATTTCTAGTCTCCAACTGAATAAATACAGAACATAGAAACACTAAATTGATCAGCTAGCTCAGTCTGGTTGGAACAAAGATATCTGATGAACAAAGATATCTGATGAATAAAGATATCTGATGAACAAAGATATCTGATGAACAAAGATATCCATGGACTTGTGTTTTTAAGATTTTAGCACCGTGTTGTGTGTTGAAACCAAACCGGTCCAGCTAGCCGCCGCTAGGACTGCGTGACTATCCGTGGTGTTACGGTACGGGTGCTCGGAGCGAACAAAAAAGACCAAAAGAGAGCTGATTTCACCAAACGGAAATATTATGACATATTAGAAGGAAACATTTGATCCTCAAACTGCACGTGCAAGTTAAACTGGTCCTGGGTTAAATTAAACTGGTTCTGGGTTAAATTAAACTGGTCCCGGGTTAAATTAAACTGGTCCTGGGTTAAATTAAACTGGTTCTGGGTTAAATTAAACTGGTTCTGAGTTCCAAGTTAAACTGGTCCTGGGTTCCAAGTTAAACTGGTCCTGGGTTAAGTTAAACTGATTCTGGGTTAAGTTAAACTGGTCCTGCGTTCCAAGTTAAACTGGTCCTGGGTTAAGTTAAACTGATTCTGGGTTAAGTTAAACTGGTCCTGGGTTCCTAGTTAAACTGGTTCTGGGTTCCAACTCAAGCAGGGTTCCCTTTCAGTCATGTGACTCCACAAACTAAACGGTGGCAGCAGGAACCTCAGAGACAGATATTGACAAACTTAGACAAATATTTGCATGCTCACAAAATATGTTTGTTTTATTTTCATTTTTTTTTCATCATTTCTGATAATATATGATTATTTCCTCTGTTTTTATCATTTTTGACAAATAGTTTGAGGAATATCAGAGAGCTGAGTGTACACAGGTCATAATAGTCCTGGGATCTGTGGTGTGCATTCAACAAGTGGCACAAAGATTTAATTCATTCATATATTCAACTTGGATGTAAAATGAATTCATCTCGTCTTGTAATCTGTGTAGTAAAAATGCATAGAACTGACATCATTTGGATTATCCCACACGAGTATCAAATATAGTCGTATTCATTGAATTCAAAATGGCTAGTTTAACCTTCACATAGGCAAATACACAGAATCATCATAAATTATAATACAACAGCCCAACAATAAACTCTCCCTTCAAACACATTATATTGTTCAGTTGTTATTTAATCTGATTAAGAAAGGTGAGAATTGATTTTATTTTATTTTATGAAACTGTACTTATAAGTGCGCTGCACTTCACTGGGTTATATTCAGAGTTGTTCCTAATATTCTGTCAACCCAATTCATTTCAATTTAAATTCACTTCATTGAAAGGGACAGAATTTGTATATAATGCTGGTAATGTTGATCACTTCCATAATAGAGTAGCTTTGTTAACTCTATTGAAGTCTTTAGATTCTCACATGATGCAGCTTTTAAGTACAATACTATGTTACATTCATTTTTATTTACTTTGTCTGTGGTTAGAGCACATTATGTAAGGAACCTGCAAAGGGGGCGGGGCTTCTGAATGTTGACATCACAAAGGATTCTCCAACATTCTGAAGCCCCGCCCCCTAGCCACAGACAGAGCCCAGCTAAAGGTTCCATGCACAGATTCTACTGACTCACTTCTGCCTCATACAGCACAAGGAAAGGATCTCACAGCTACTTTTACATTTCAGAAGATATCATTTCGTCTGAAAGGGCTTTATCACGAAAAACCATTCTGTCCACAGCTAAGTTACAATACTGTCAACATGAACAGACTACACCTCACGAAACCAACCAACACTGAGTCTCGCTTCCCATCAAACTTCAACAATATTCAGTGTGACCGCCCCACAGCGGGACAGGGCCCCAAAATCACCCCCCAATTCCTTTCAGATAACGAATACCGTTGTGCACCAGATAGTTACCAGTTACCACGATATTCCACCAAACAAACTCATCTCACCAAATGCATTCAGGAGTTCAGGAGCCTGCACTATAAACAGTTGAATGTATTCCCATTCAGCACCAACACACCCGACTTAAGACAAAGCCCACTCCCACCAATTTCCACTGGCAAGATTCCCCACCCTCCCCCCTATTTCACCAACACTGAGTCCCACTTCCTGTCAAACACTACAAATATTCAGCTTGACCTCCCCAAAGCAGAACAGGCTCCCGAAGAGACTCCTTATTTCATTTCAGATAATGAATACCATTCTGCACCATTTTGTGACCAGTTACCACGACATTCCACCAAACAAACTCATCTCACCAAATGCATTCAGGAGTTCAGCAGCCAGAATCTTAAAGAGTTGAATGTTTTCCTGTTTAACAGCAACACATCCCATTTAGGAAAAAGCCCACTTCCACAAATTTCAACTCACAAAATTCCCTCCCCTTCCCCCTGTTTCACCAACACTGTCTCCTACTTCCTGTCCAACGCTAAAAATATTCAGTGTGACCTCCCCAAAGCGGAACAGGCTCCCGAAAACACTCCTTATTTCCTTTCAGACAATGAATACCGTTCAAAACCATTTTGTGACCAGTTACCACGATATTCTGCTCGACAGTTTAATCTCCACAAACACAGCGAGGGGGCCAATACCCTGCCTCTCAAAAAGACGGAAGTATACCCATCCAATACTAACACACCCGAACTGAGAAAGCCACTATTTTCACGTATTTCCACCAACAAATCAAAGACTATTCAGTATGAACGCCGTCAACCTCCACAGGCCCCCAAAAATGATCCCCGTTACCAGTTTGATAACGAATACCGTTCTGCATCATATGGTGACCAACTACCAAGATATTCTACTCAACAGACTCATCTCACCAAATGCAACGAGAAGAAAAACAGTCTGCCTTTCAAGATGGGCGTATACCCATTTAACATGAACACACTGCACCTGAATAAGCCACTAGGTCTACCAATTTATACCAACACAAAACCGTCCTTTCTTCCCAAATCAAAGACTATTCAGTTTCAACGCCCGAAACCTCCACAGGCCCCTAAAAATGATCCCCGTTACCAATTAGATAACGATTACCGTTCTGCATCATATGGTGACCAACTGCCAAGATATTCTACTCGACAGACTCATCTCACCAAACACAGGCAGGAGAAAAACAGTCTGCCTTTCAAGATGGGCATATACCCATTTAACGTAAACACAATGCACAGATTTTACTGACTCACTTCTGCCTCATACAGCACAAGGAAAGGATCTCACAGCTACTTTTACATTTCAGAAGATATCATTTCGTCTGAAAGGGCTTTATCACGACAAACCATTCTGTCCACAGCTAAGTTACAATACTGTCAACATGAACAGACTACACCTCACGAAACCAACCAACACTGAGTCTCGCTTCCCATCAAACTTCAACAATATTCAGTGTGACCGTCCCACAGCGGGACAGGCCCCCAAAATCTCCCCCCATTTCCTTTCAGATAAGGAATACCATTCTGCACCATTTTGTGACCAGTTACCACGACATTCCACCAAACAAACTCATCTCACCAAATGCATTCAGGAGTTCAGCAGCCAGAATCTTAAAGAGTCGAATGTTTTCTCGTTCAACAGCAACAAACCTCATTTAGGAAAAAGCCCACTTCCACAAATTTCAACTCACAAAATTCCCTCCACTCCCCCCTGTTTCACCAACACTGACTCCCACTTCCTGTCCAACGCTAAAAATATTCAGTGTGACCTCCCTAAAGTTGAACAGGCTCCCGAAAAGACTCCTTATTTCCTTTCCGACAATGAATACCGTTCTAATCCATTTTGTGACCAGTTACCACGATATTCTGCTCGACAGTTTAATCTCCACAAACACAGCGAGGAAGCCAATACCCTGCCTCTCAAAAAGACGGAAGTATACCCATCCAATACTAACACACCCGAACTGAAAAAGCCACCATTTTCACGTATTTCCACCAACAAAACAAAGACTATTCAGTATGAACGCCCTCAACCTCCACAGGCCCCCAAAAATGATCTCCGTTACCAGTTTGATAACGAATACCGTTCTGTATCATATGGTGACCAATTACCAAGATATTCTACTCAACAGACTCATCTCACCAAATGCAGCGAGAGGAAAAACAGTCTGCCTTTCAAGATGGGCATATACCCATTTAACGTAAACACAATGCACAGATTTTACTGACTCACTTCTGCCTCATATGGAAAAGGATCTCAAAGCTACTTTTACATTTCAGAAGATATCATTTCGTCTGAAAGGGCTTTATCACGAAAAACCATTCTGTCCACAGCTAAGTTACAATACTGTCAACATGAACAGACTACACCTCACGAAACCAACCAACACTGAGTCTCGCTTCCCATCAAACTTCCACAATATTCAGTGTGACCGTCCCACAGCGGGACAGGCCCCCAAAATCTCCCCCCATTTCCTTTCAGATAATGAATACCATTCTGCACCATTTTGTGACCAGTTACCATGACATTCCACCAAACAAACTCATCTCACCAAATGCATTCAGGAGTTCAGCAGCCAGAATCTTAAAGAGTCGAATGTTTTCCCGTTCAACAGCAACACACCCCATTTAGGAAAAAGCCCACTTCCACAAATTTCAACTCACAAAATTCCCTCCACTCCCCCCTATTTCACCAACACTGACTCCCACTTCATGTCCAACGCTAAAAATATTCAGTGTGACCTCCCTTAAGTTGAACAGGCTCCCGAAAAGACTCCTTATTTCCTTTCAGACAATGAATACCGTTCTAATCCATTTTGTGACCAGTTACCACGATATTCTGCTCAGCAGTTTAATCTCCACAAACACAGCGAGGAGGCCAATACCCTGCCTCTCAAAAAGATGGAACTATACCCATCCAATACTAACACACCCGAACTGAAAAAGCCACTACTGTCAGGAGTCCAGTTTTTTCCTCCGTTTTGCCCCGCCGATCACCTCTCCTCCTGTGTCCCCTGTCTTTGTCTGTGGCCACGCCCCTCACCTCCCGTGGTCATGCCCCTCACCGGTCCCAGCAGATGCAGCCACTCACCCCTGATCACCACCTGCAGGTGTGCTGCATCTCCCTGATCACCTCCCCAGACTATATGTAACCTGCCCCTGCACAACTCTGGTTGTCGGTTCATTTTTGTTTAGTCACCCGTCCGTCCTCCGTCTGCTCTCCGTCAGTCCTGCTCCCGTTCCCGTTCCTCCGGCCTCTGTGCCTCCTGCGGATATTCCCCGTCAAAATCACCAGTCGGTGGAGTTGCCCTCCCGGCTCGGAGGATTGTTGACGCCGTCCCTTCCGCTGGTCTGCCGGCTGCCCTGTCAGCCGTGCCCCCCTGGAGCTGTCGGTCGAGTTGCCCTCCCGAATGGACGCAAGTGGACATGATCGGTGCCACCTTTTGTTTTGTTTTTTACAATAAAGACTGTACTTTGGAACTTATACCTCGAGTCTGTGAGCTTGCATTTGGGTCCTGGAAAAACACCCACCACATAACAACTACTTCCATGCATTTCCACCAACAAAACAAAGACTATTCAGTATGAACGCCCTCAACCTCCACAGGCCCCCTAAAATGATCCCCGTTACCAGTTTGATAACAATTACCATTCTGCATCATATGGTGACCAATTACCAAGATATTCTACTCAACAGACTCATTTTCAAGATGGGCATATACCCATTTAACATAAACACAATGCACAGATTGTACTGACTCACTTCTGCCTCATACAGCACAAGGAAAGGATCTCACAGCTACTTTTACATTTAAGAAGATATCATTTAGTCTGAAAGTGCTTTATCACGACAAACCATTCTGTCCACAGCTAAGTTACAACACCGCGTCAACATGAACAGACTACACCTCACGAAACCTTTCCCTCCACCAATCAACAGTGAGTCTCGCTCCCATCAAACTTCAACAACATTCAGTGTGACCGCCCCACAGCGGGACAGGCCCCCAAAATCTCCCCCCATTTCCTTTCAGATAATGAATACCATTCTGCACCATTTTGTGACCAGTTACCACGATATTCCACCAAACAAACTCATCTCACCAAATGCATTCAGGAGTTCAGGAGCCTGCACTATAAACAGTTGAATGTATTCCCATTCAGCACCAACGCACCCGACTTAAGACAAAGCCCACTCCCACCAATTTCCACTAGCAAGATCCTTCCCCCTCCCCCCGTTTCACCAACACTATTAAGACTACTAAGACTATTCAGTATTAACGCCCTAAACCTCCACAGGCCCCCAAAAATGCTCCCCGTTACCAGTTTGATAACGATTACTGTTCTGCATCATATGGTGACCAACTACCAAGATATTATATTCAACAGACTCATCTCACCAAAGGCAGCCAGGAGAAAAACAGTCTGCATCTCAAGAAGATGGGCGTATACCCATTTAACATGAACACCCGCCTCTAAAAAAAACAACTTCCTCCCATTTCCACCAACACAAAATCCCACCGACGAGGCCTGTGAGCAACCCCCCAAAATAATCATCGCCACTAAGTGAGTCAGGAGTTGTGATGGGTGTCAACTCCGCAGATCAAACTGCCATAACAGGAGATTCAGAACCACAGAGTCCACTTAGATGTTACCGAACACGAACGTTTGACCCCACGATCTAATTAAACCGTGACACTTTACAATTTAAATCTTATTCTCACACACACACACACACACACACACACACACACACACACACACACACACACACACACACACGCACCACAAACGAACCCAATCAGTGTTCAGAATTAGTCTGGATGCTCTAATTTCTGCCCAAAAAACAAACACAACAGAAGAAAATAGTATTTAAAGCAAAATTTAAACTAAAATAATTACACTTTTACTAACCTAATTAGAAACTGGGCGGTGCAGTGGTCAACACTGTCACCTCACAGTGAGAAGGTTCTGGGATTGATCCCAGGCCTCCGTGTGCCTGCGTGGGTTCTCTCTGGGTACTCCAGCTTCCTCCCACCGTCCAAAGACATGCATGTCAGGTTAATTGGTGATTCTACAAACTGGTGACCCGTCCAGGGTCCCTGACCTGGAATAGGCTCCAGCCCCCCCGACCCTGTTCATTATTCTTAGATAATAGATAAACCAACAAATAAAATAAATCTTAAATAAAAAAAGTACCATGACATTGTTTGTATGTTTTATTTAAATTTTTTTAAAGGTTTCTTTTAAAATGAGCAGTGTTGAACAACCAAGGACTTCACGCTTCATCAAGGTGAAAACAAGAGCAATTTATTTGTCTCTTTTTAAAAAGTCATTTATTCTCTGGCTCAAGTATGATACCAACATAACAACACTGTACTTCAATAAACAATAAATCAGGGTTATAATGTGAGCAAGCAATGAAAAGGTTCAACCATAAGCAGATGTAGATGATAATTTAAGTCATGAGTACAAACTGCATGATTAAAATTACAGTAAATTAGCTTAACAACCAACAAATAATGAACTTCCACGACCTCTGACATTTCTGTAAACATCAGCAAACACAACTCGTGGACTTGAACTTGAATACGAAACCATTTGAACGCAGCTTGTGAACGCTATGATGTCGCAGAGTACGTATGGAGTGCAAGTGTTTGTAATCAAGGAAAACCGGTTCATGACATTCAGAAAAAGTCTCTAAATTATTTCACATCAGCTTATTGCGGTTCAGAGATCTGACTATAAAGTACATAATATCTAAAACTGTTGTCGTCCCTCTGCCGGACATTTCTCCTGAAAGGATGAGCTGGCTCGTTACTGAACCACTTTTACTACATTTATTTATTCTAAGTAACTTTCTAGCTGACAGCACCTCACTCAAAAAGATTGGAGACATGTTTGCTCCAAGATTTTATAATCCTAGAAATTCATTTGTTCTTCCTGGAACATATAGTGATGCGGATGGCATCCTTGGTACTTCGCTCTCTCCTACTTTTTGTGTTGTTTATTTGCGTTGTTTTCTGCTCTCCCTGTCTGCTCACATCCACCAGGGAGGAACTCTTAAACATTAGGCCGTCCTCTGGAAAAACCTTTTCTCCAGTTTTCACCGGACCAGAAAGTTTTTTGGAGTTGTTGGTCGGAGGAGCAGCAGCTCTCTACAGCAGGGGTCCCCAACCACCGGGCCGTGGACCAGTACCGGGCCGTGGTTGATTTGGTACCGGGCCGCACTGAAAGAATAAAAAACTTGTATTTATTTATTTGTATGACATTTACATTAGCCTGCATTGTATTTTATTTTGAAAAATGGCCACTTCCGTCCACACCTCTTTCTCGCAGTTGTCTCATTTTTTTTCATGCACCGATAAGCCCACAAGTTAACCCTTGTAAAAATGAGCAGAAAACAAACGTCTCTGGAGAAGTTCCTTGAAAAGGGGAAGGACCGAATGATGACACAACAGAGAACTCCAACACCACCAACAGAAAGGAAGCTGCATTTAAAAGAAAATACCAAGAGTCCTACTTAAATTACAGGTTCATCTCAACAGCTGATTCACATTCTCCAAGCCCGCTCTGTATAAGATGTGGCCACCAGCTATCTAATTGTGTTTTGTTTTCGTTGCACCCCTCTGCCCCCCCACCCCCACAACCCAACCCAACCCAACCTAAACCGGTCTGAATTTAACAATGTGCCCACAAAACAAAATGTACACCTAAAGTTCGGATCAAAATTCATGCAGTTGAATTTCCTACATTTGATGCAGTTAGTTTTATACAGTAATCGTCTGCTAGCATTTGGTGTGTTAAACACGTGTCCCAGTAAATGTTGCTGACATGCGAGTGCAGCTAACTGACCATTTCTAAGTTCACGAGCTGTCCTCCATGTTTGTGTACACAGAACGCAAAAAGATGAATTCATCTGATCACCACACACCTAATCTGACTTGTCTGCTTTTATTATTAAAAATATTAAAAATCTTCTTCGTCAGTCAGCAATGTTGACTCCTGTTTTTACAGCTGTCTCCAGAGAAGTCCCTCGAAAGATTTCCTCCAAACTTTCCGTGTCTTACTTGGATTATCCCACACGAGTATCAAATATAGCCGTATTCATTGAAATCAAAATGGCTAGCTTAACCTTCACATAAGCAAATACACAGAATCATCATAAATTATAATACAACAGCCCAATAATAAACTCTCCCTTCAAACAAATTATATTATTCAGTTGTTATTTAATCTGATTAAGAAAGGTGAGAATTGATTTTATTTTATTTTATGAAACTGTACTTATAAGTGCGCTGCACTTCACTGGGTTATATTCAGAGTTGTTCCTAATATTCTGTCAACCCAATTCATTTCAATTTAAATTCACTTCATTGAAAGGGACAGAATTTGTATATAATGCTGGTAATGTTGATCATTTCCATAATAGAGTAGCTTTGTTAACTCTATTGAAGTCTTTAGATTCTCACATGATGCAGATTTTAAGTACAATACTACGTTACATTCATTTTTATTTACTTTGTCTGTGGTTAGAGCACATTATGTAAGGAACCTGCAAAGGGGGCGGGGCTTCTGAATGTTGGAGAATCCTTTGCCATGACACAAAACCTGCCAAGGGGGCGGGGCTTCTGAATGTTGGCCAATCCTTTGTGACATCACAAAGGATTCTCCAACATTCTGAAGCCCCGCCCCCTAGCCACAGACAGAGCCCAGCTAAAGGTTCCATGCACAGATTCTACTGACTCACTTCTGCCTCATACAGCACAAGGAAAGGATCTCACAGCTACTTTTACATTTCAGAAGATATCATTTCCTCTGAAAGGGCTTTATCACGAAAAAACCATTCTGTCCACAGCTAAGTTACAATACTGTCAACATGAACAGACTACACCTCACGAAACCCTTCTCTCCACCAACCAACAGTGAGTCTAGCTTCCCATCAAACTTCAACAACATTCAGTGTGACCGCCCCACAGCAGGACAGGCCCCCGATATCACCCCCCATTTCCTTTCAGATAACGAATACCGTTGTGCACCAGATAGTTACCAGTTACCACGATATTCCACCAAACAAACTCATCTCACCAAATGCATTCAGGACTTCAGGAGCCTGCACGAAAAACAGTTGAATGTATTCCCATTCAGCACCAACACACCCGACTTAAGACAAAGCCCACTCCCACCAATTTCCACTAGCAAGATTCTCCACCCTCCCCCCTGTTTCACCAACATTGTCTCCCACTTCCTGTCCAACGCTAAAAATATTCAGTGTGACCTCCCCAAAGCGGAACAGGCTCCCGAAAACACTCCTTATTTCCTTTCAGACAATGAATACCGTTCTAAACCATTTTGTGACCAGTTACCACGATATTCTGCTCGGCAGTGTAATCTCCACAAACACAGCGAGGAAGCCAATACCCTGCCTCTCAAAAAGATGGAAGTATACCCATCCAATACTAACACACCCGAACTGAAAAATCCACTACTTTCACGTATTTCCACCAACAAATCAAAGACTATTCAGTATGAACGCCCTCAACCTCCACAGGCCCCCAAAAATGATCCCCGTTACCAGTTTGATAACGAGTACCGTTCTGCATCATATGGTGACCAATTACCAAGATATTCTACTCAACGCCACCAAACACAGTGAGAAGAAAAACAGTCTGCCTTTCAAGATGGGCGTATACCCATTTAACATGAACACACTGCACCTGAATAAGCCACTAGGTCTACCAATTTATACCAACACAAAACCGTCCTTTCTTCCCAAATCAAAGACTATTCAGTTTCAATGCCCTCAACCTCCACAGGCCCCCAAAAATGATCCCCGTTACCAATTAGATAACAATTACCGTTCTGCATCATATGATGACCAACTACCAAGATATTCTACTCGACAGACTCATCTCACCAAACACAGGCAGGAGAAAAACAGTCTGCATCTCAAGATGGGCATATACCCATTTAACGTAAACACAATGCAGATTCTACTGACTCACTTCTGCCTCATACAGCACAAGGAAAGGATCTCACAGCTACTTTTACATTTCAGAAGACATCATTTTGTCTGAAAGGGCTTTATCACGACAAACCATTCTGTCCACAGCTAAGTTACAATACTGTCAACATGAACAGACTACACCTCACGAAACCAACCAACACTGAGTCTCGCTTCCCATCAAACTTCCACAATATTCAGTGTGACAGTCCCACAGCAGGACAGGCCCCCAAAATCTCCCCCCATTTCCTTTCAGATAATGAATACCATTCTGCACCATTTTGTGACCAGTTATCACGATATTCCACCAAACAAACTCATCTCACCAAATGCATTCAGGAGTTCAGGAGCCTGCACTATAAACAGTTGAATGTATTCCCATTCAGCACCAACACACCTGACTTAAGACAAAGCCCACTTCCACCAATTTCCACTAGCAAGATCCTTCCCCCTCCCCCCGTTTCACCAACACTATTAAGACTACTAAGACTATTCAGTATTAACGCCCTAAACCTCCACAGGCCCCCAAAAATGCTCCCCGTTACCAGTTTGATAACGATTACTGTTCTGCATCATATGGTGACCAACTACCAAGATATTATATTCAACAGACTCATCTCACCAAAGGCAGCCAGGAGAAAAACAGTCTGCATCTCAAGAAGATGGGCGTATACCCATTTAACATGAACACCCGCCTCTAAAAAAAACAACTTCCTCCCATTTCCACCAACACAAAATCCCACCGACGAGGCCTGTGAGCAACCCCCCAAAATAATCATCGCCACTAAGTGAGTCAGGAGTTGTGATGGGTGTCAACTCCGCAGATCAAACTGCCATAACAGGAGATTCAGAACCACAGAGTCCACTTAGATGTTACCGAACACGAACGTTTGACCCCACGATCTAATTAAACCGTGACACTTTACAATTTAAATCTTATTCTCACACACACACACACACACACACACACACACACACACACACACACACACACACACACACACACACACACACGCACCACAAACGAACCCAATCAGTGTTCAGAATTAGTCTGGATGCTCTAATTTCTGCCCAAAAAACAAACACAACAGAAGAAAATAGTATTTAAAGCAAAATTTAAACTAAAATAATTACACTTTTACTAACCTAATTAGAAACTGGGCGGTGCAGTGGTCAACACTGTCACCTCACAGTGAGAAGGTTCTGGGATTGATCCCAGGCCTCCGTGTGCCTGCGTGGGTTCTCTCTGGGTACTCCAGCTTCCTCCCACCGTCCAAAGACATGCATGTCAGGTTAATTGGTGATTCTACAAACTGGTGACCCGTCCAGGGTCCCTGACCTGGAATAGGCTCCAGCCCCCCCGACCCTGTTCATTATTCTTAGATAATAGATAAACCAACAAATAAAATAAATCTTAAATAAAAAAAGTACCATGACATTGTTTGTATGTTTTATTTAAATTTTTTTAAAGGTTTCTTTTAAAATGAGCAGTGTTGAACAACCAAGGACTTCACGCTTCATCAAGGTGAAAACAAGAGCAATTTATTTGTCTCTTTTTAAAAAGTCATTTATTCTCTGGCTCAAGTATGATACCAACATAACAACACTGTACTTCAATAAACAATAAATCAGGGTTATAATGTGAGCAAGCAATGAAAAGGTTCAACCATAAGCAGATGTAGATGATAATTTAAGTCATGAGTACAAACTGCATGATTAAAATTACAATAAATTAGCTTAACAACTAACAAATAATGAACTTCCACGACCTCTGACATTTCTGTAAACATCAGCAAACACAACTCGTGGACTTGAACTTGAATATGAAACCATTTGAACGCAGCTAGTGAACACTATGATGTCATGGAGTAAGTACGGAGTGCAAGTGTTTGTAATCAAGGAAAACCGGTTCATGACATTCAGAAAAAGTCTCTAAATTATTTCACATCAGCTTACTGCGGTTCAGAGATCTGACTATAAAGTACATAATATCTAAAACTGCTGTCGTCCCTCTGCCGGACATTTCTCCTGAAAGGATGAGCTGGCTTGTTACTGAACCACTTTTACTACATTTATTTATTCTAAGTAACTTTCTAGCTGACAGCACCTCACTCAAAAAGAGAGGAGACATGTTTGCTCCAAGATTTTATAATCCTAGAAATTAATTTGTTCTTCCTGGAACCAAAAGCTTTATTGAAGTGAAAGACTAATATTTTTTTACCATTGACTGAATTTAGCACCATGTCTGTTAAGAAGCCATGACATGTTGTGAGTATATATATCAGAATATCGTCTTATTAATTGCATAGTTTGATGTTTTGCCATTTGTTCCTTCCAGCCGTGCAGGACGTAAGGCATCAACAAGGATTACCAACTGAGGAAAAATAGTTCATGGCCCTCAGACCCCCGCAGGAGTCAGTGTGTGAAACTGTGGAAATGACTTCTGAGTTTGATAAGTTGCTCATTTGTTTGGTAACATGTACCACTAAAGCACTATCAGAATTAAAAATCATTGGGGACTTAACGTGGGTCCTGCACTTTCTTATTTATTTTGTGACACAAATGTGAGAAATAATTTGAGAAGAAAAACATGGAAGAAGACACAAAAGAAAACAGAAGCGTTGTGATATGCAGTGAAAATATTCCAAATAAAAGCTCCTCTCTGGAATATTTCTTCTATCAAATCACACGAGTATAATTAAAACAACGTTTTGAATTTGGATGTATAAACAGTAAAAGTGCACATAAAGCAAAACACAAAAAGCCTTTATTGATCGTTTACTGATCCCATTCATGTGTCAGGACCATCTTCATGTTGCAGCTGGATGAGGTGGAGCTTGTATTTAGGGCCGCAACTAAAGATTGTTGTCATGGCTGATGAATGCGATTTTCACAAATAATGATTAATTTGACAAAACATCACAGAGCAGCAAAAAAAAGAATGACCATAAGAATTTCCTAATATGTCTTTAAATGTCTTGTTCTGCCCAACTAATAAAGTATGAAACTTCTCATGATGTCACACTTTTATGAAGTACATCTTGAAATCACTGTCGTTTCCCGTCAGACTCTGCGCTGCCGTCGGCTGCTCCCTCTGAATCTCTGCTGCTCCCTCTGAATCTCTGCTGCTCCCTCTGAATCTCGGCTGCTCCCTCTGAATCTCTGCTGCTCCCTCTGAATCTCTGCTGCTCCCTCTGAATCTCTGCTGCTCCCTATGAATCTCTGCTGCTCCCTCTGAATCTCTGCTGCTCCCTCTGAATCTCTGCTGCTCCCTATGAATCTCTGCTGCTCCCTCTGAATCTCTGCTGCTCCCTCTGAATCTCTGCTGCTCCCTCTGAATCTCTGCTGCTCCCTCTGAATCTCTGCTGCTCCCTATGAATCTCTGCTGCTCCCTCTGAATCTCTGCTGCTCCCTCTGAATCTCTGCTGCTCCCTCTGAATCTCTGCTGCTCCCTCTGAATCTCTGCTGCCGCTGATGAACCAGCTGATAAAAACTGTCAGTTAACTCAGCGCTGCCTCATGCAAATCAGGAACAATAGCACCGCTGTGATCCTAATCAATACGTCCTGAGATGTTCAGGTCACAGTGGTAACCACTGAACTGTTTTTCATGAGAGAACTTCGTCTGTCTTTGATTTCCCGTATTTAAATAAGCAGTGAAGGAGCAGACTGATGACGGATACGTCAAACAGTGAACGTCGGAGATGTTGGAATAAATACAGCCAGTCGAACACAGAGTTCAGCAGGAGGTGAAGAAAGTAGATCACCTGGACGCATCAATGGACCAAAGACAGGAAACCAGCGTTCCCACTCAGTAGGCAAATCTGTATTCAAATCAAGCAGCTGTCCTCTGCTCTGCTGACACATGGAGACTGAATGCAACAGATTTATGGACAGAGGACTCATCTTACTGTTCAACATGTAACAGCAGCTTGCTGATGACTTTCCATTATTCTCTGATGTCCCAGCATGTTGCAGCCAGCGGTGGATAGATAGTGTACAGGGAGACAATCCTGATCCGTTTATAAAAAGTAAAACTTCATTTATGGATTCAAGTATGATGTACAAACAAGGCAACAGTGCTCCCCAGTGGTGACACCAGGAAACAGCACTCAAACTGAGGAGCCACCTTGACAGAAATGTGACAGATTTATAGACTGAAATGGTTTAATAACAGAGGAAAATGTGAAGTTAGAGAGGGGAGAGTAACAGAATTTACTGCAGGCCTTTTTAAACCAACAGGTAGTCTGGGTTGCACCTCGGTGTTCTCCACGTTCACAAATACATGCACATTAATTTATTGATGGATTGATTGGTGACTCTGGAGCAGTCCATCATTCATGTAGTCAAAAGAATAATGTGCCAAGCAGAAATCTGTTTTTTAATCAATAACTCACCTCCACCTGTTTCCTCCTCTCGGGGTGTTCGGGCTAACAGTTCCCCGGAGGCCTCAAGCACTCATTTAGAGTTCTGAACTGTACCAACAACAGGAAGTGGACAGGGGGAAGTTCAGTAGTTCTTAACTTTTATTTATTTATGTAAGATATTTATTAGATTTCCGGGGTGTAAATATGTATTAATATTGTATATACTTTGTGTAGTGGTTTTATGTCAATAATTATTGTAAATATTAATATGTAGTGTGTGTAACGGACCTGTAGATGGTCTGTCCCTGTTGATTAGAGCAGAGATAGGTATATAAAGGACCCAGTTTGAGTTCTGTGTGCTGTCAGGTGATGACAGACCTGTGTGCGTGTTTCTATATGTAATAATAAAATCAGCTTCATCTTCATCTCTCCTGGACTCCTTCTTCTGCTCATTTACCTTCCTGACCGCTCGGCATGCCATCATTCATATGAAATGACACTGCTAACCACAGACTGCATTATAAAGTCTCACATGAAATTTGAGTAAAAAAATAAATAAAAATGAATAGATGAGAGAGATTTATCCCAGGAGGAAAGGTCTCACATTAAATCATGAACTGTGGATGTCTTGGTGTCGCCAGAGTTCATTCTGGGTATCCTGGTGACTGTATTCTGTATTTTACAACCCTTCTCAGACAGTGATGAAGACTCACTCTCAGACTTACAGCTTCTCTATACAAAGCTGTTGAGTCCTTCTCCAAACCTTCATCTTCACTGGCCTGACCAGGAAAACTATTCTGCTGTTGTACTCGTACTTTGTTGAAACACTCACACCTTGTGGTGAACTTCATGAAGTGCATCTACTCCACCAGCTGAGCTGTTAGCCTGAACACACAAGAGGCTTATAGAAATGAAGGTCAGACTCTGAGGAAGATCAACTTCAACAAAAGGATGCCCAGATTTTTATGTCTTAATATAATAATTATTTGATAGTAAAAAAAAAACAACCCAACAATAATAATTATAATTCACTGTTTTCATTATTGTTCATTCTCAGATGTTTATGTCCCAAAAAGTGAAGCGGAAACCTTCAAATTCTGTATTTAAACTTTGAACTTTGCTGACTTTCAGATTTCAGTGTCTCAGAGTTGACGTCTACACAGTGGACGGACACTAGAGGACTCCACCTCCGTCTCCACCTCTATCACCACTCCTGTCTCCACCTCTGACTCCACCTCTGTATCCACTCCAGTCTCCACTCCTGTCTCCACCTCTCTCCACTCCTGACTCCACCTCTGTCTCCACTCCCATCTCTACTCCTGTCTCCATTCCTGTCTCCACTCCTGTCTCCACCTCTGTCTCCACCTCTTAAAATAAAAATACCTCAGCTTATATCATTCACTTGTATGATTTCAAAGCGGTTGCAGCAGTTGTTTTGGTCCAGACTGAAATATCTCTGAACACAGATTCACAGAGTTTGAATGATTTCAGTGATTCTCTGACGTGTCATCTAATACCAGCAGGTCAAAGTCATTTTCTGTGAAACATCAGACTTTGCTGATCTGCTGATGTTTGTTGTTCTGACATACAACAAATGGAGTTTCCATGAGTTTGATTTGACACTCAGTAGAATTTGGTTTATGATCACAGACCTACAAAACAAATCATAACTGAAAACGAAAAACAACAAAAATGTTTTCACCCTCGAACCTCATCAACCCGCGTGGGAGTCTGTGAGTAATGATGCTTTCAAAACGTGAAATTGTCACGCCTAGACAGACCACGGCGTGTGTATTTAACGCTTTTCAGTGATCCTGGGTTGTTTGATGCTAACATGCCAAACTAATAACACGGTACCTGCTGATGGAGGTATTTACAGCTTTACAGGCCACTCACCGCTGTGGTGTCTTGGTTCCTGTTTAAACTCATTAATCTTTCATTTGATTTTAACTTTCAACAGAAACGTTGGCCCCTCCCCCTGATGTCCCTGAACCACTATGGATGTCCATGTCCTCAGTCTCTCTGTCCTCTCATCTCTTCCCGGCTCCTGTCTCCACTCTCATCTCTTGCCCTTTCCTGCATCTTTTCCATATCTTTGCTTTTTCTCACTCTCCGTCTATTCCCTCCCCCCTCTCCTCCCACACACACCCTCCCTCTGTCTCATATTTCTCCATTAGGCCCGATTTTTTAACCACCTCTTGTATTCTCCTATTAAAGGAAGTTCTGCATCGTTTACCACAACTGGCTATCAGTCACTGTCACAGAGCTGCAGCCCTCACACACACACACACACACACACACACACACACACACACACACACACACACACACACACACACACACAGGATCATTCAGCGGACATTTGCTTGACTTACATTATTTTCCTTGAGAACCATAATTACTGTTTGCTTAAAATTAACCTCACCTTAACCTGAACGCATGTCTTTAAACTAAAATGTAAGTACAACCCTCTCCCCCCTCCCCCCCGCACACCCCCCTCCACACACACAGCACTGCGCTGTGGGAGGATCCATTTGTCACCATGGTAACGCCTGGCTGGGTCTGAGGAGAGAAGGGATGGAGGGATGCAAAAAGGCGAGATGGAGATGGAGCGTGAGAGATACGAGGAAGGAGGGATGGTGTGATGAAGAGCAGAGGGAGAGGAAGAGGATGAGGGAGGGAGGAAAAAGCAGTGAGGAGGATGGGGGGGGGGTCAGGGTTAAGGATGGAGGTGTGGAAGTAGGGAAGGAGAAGGTGATGGAGGGAAGCATGGGAGGAGGAGAGAGACGGTGTCATTAGTCCTCTTTAGCTTCCATTATGAAGATTAAAGTGAAGACTGCCTGCTTGTGTTAACCCTTTCCTCTCCGCTGGAGAGTCCAGCTCACTGCAACCCTCCTGCGGTCAAACAAGCGGAGATCCACAAAGACGTGCAGAAAGAACGAGTGAAGTGTTGTCATCCTGTCTGGTGGGACATCCCAGTCTGAACCAGCTGGACCAACTGGCTACTCTCCACAAACAGGATTCACTTCAAAGTCCTTTAATATGTCTTTAGAGACAAACCGGTGATCAGGATTTTTACTCAGTAAACCAAAGTCTGTCCTTCCATCTAATCTTTTAATCATGACAAGCTTTTTCCAAAAAAATCATCTTGGTGAAGATGGACGTCTATGTTCAATAACTAATAACTGGATAAAAGAGGGAAAAAAGACTGAAAGACAACTTCATTGAAATCATCCAGCAGTTAAAATGGGCTGACTTGTTGTAGCAGCTGTTTATGGAACCTCATGGTCCATTGTTAAATGAAAAAAAACAAAAAAACAGCATGAAATTAAAAACATAAAATCCTGTAAAATATATAAACAAACCAACAATTTGTGAACTGAGGGAACCATTTAAACTCAACTTGTTGGTTTTACTGGATATATATTGTTTTTAATTTAATTAAAGACTTGAAAGAAGATTTTAAAACTTCCTTTTCATGTCTGCTTTTAAATTAAACAATTTCCCAGTGATGCTTCTTCTTTCATGGTATTTTTAATACTATTTCATGCCACCCGCAAAATTTTCAGCCAATCACATGCCTTCGACTTCTTTTAAAATGGAGAGTTTGCTTCAAAAGATCAGAATCAGAATCAGAATCGCTTTATTGGCCATGTATGTTGACCCATACAAGGAATCTGACTCCGGTTATAGCTTCACTCTCAGCCTCCAAAAAAAACCCAAATCAGACAGACATAAATAGACATATAAAACATAAGTAGACATGTTTACAGAATAGAAATGAATTAATTTATACATAAATACACCTAAAACAATGGTGAAATTGTGCTGATGCAGTTGGGTGTAGTGCAAAAAGTTCCAGTGATGTAGAACATTTTAACTGTTGAGCAGAGTGATGGCCTGCAGATAAAAACTGTTCTTGTTCCTGGTTGTTTTGGTGCTCAGTGCTCTGTAGCGCCTCCCAGAGGGGAGGAGCTAGAACAGCGGGGGTCCAGGGTGGGATGATCTGCAGAGATGTACTGGTCCGTTTCCTGACTCTGGATGTGTAGAAGTCCTGAATGGAGGGCGGGTCGGCACCGGTCATGTTCTCTGCAGTCCGTGTCGGGGGGCTCCTCCTGAAGTCCACTGTCATCAGATGAAGATGAAGTGAGTTGGCTTCTTTTACAGATCAAAAACAACTCCAGGTTTTTATGACTCAACCAACAGGAAGCTGCTGCTGTAAATGAACAGATACGATATCACAAGGTGGTTTTAAGCCTCAGCGTTTCTCAGGCTGCTCGTGCTGCCTTCAGGTGAAGTGGATGGTTTTATGAGCTCAATCTAATACTCAGCATGAAAAGTCTGTGTTCGAAGTCACGAAACCTGAAGGGACTCTTTGGGACTTTTTAGGAGTCATCCAAATTGTCAACAGGTTTAATGACTGCTGCAGGCACTTCGGCCATTTTTACAGGACACAGCAGGTTATTTAAAAATGTCTTTTGAAGATATATTAAAAAAATATATATATTTCTTTCTAATAAAATTGATTTAAAAAAGAACAAGATTAATATGGTTAAAGATGTGAAATGTTGCATCGCTATTTAAGATGTTTCATCCTGAGAGATCAGCAGCCAACGGGAGAAAAGGACAGTATGATGTCATGTTACAGAGATGGACGGACAGTGTTGACATGCTCATAATAATTTGTTATCATGTGAATTTTTCACGTGTTTTCAACATGCTAACGATGTAGTGACACAGAACAAACAATACGTTAGGAAGCTAAATGCACACGTGACTGCAGCCTTTAACAACAAGCTTAAAAAGCCAATTTCTCACATTTTGGAAGTATTTTGCATATTAATAGAATTCATGTTTTAATGACCTGTTATTTTATATTTTATTTTACTATGTGGTGTTCTGCCTCTCACTCTGCTACATACAGACACATCTACCTCTGTGGCACACACACACACACACACACACACACACACACACACACACACACACACACACACACACACACACACACACACACACACACACACACACACACACACACACACACACACACACACACACACACACACACACACACAATGAGCAGCAGATTGAGATTTAGATCTCTCTCTTGGACACTTTTCTTTCTGGTTGTCATGCATGCAAACACAATCACTTATGCGCGCGCGCGCACACACACACACACACACACACACACACACACACACACACACACACACACACACACACACACACACACGGTCCTCTCTTCCATGCAAATCAAATCTCTGTTGGCTGCCCAGTTTTGCCTTTGTAGCCTCATGCAAATGACCAGTTAATAAATGCTGGCTAATTAATTCATTACACACACACACACACACACACACACACACACACACACACACACACACACACACACACACACACACACACACACACACACACACACACACACACACATACACACACACACACACCTGATTTGAATAACAACAGACAAGCTTTGATTCAATGTAAGACCTCATTTAGGGACAAAGATTGTAATACAATATAACATAATGTAATATAATATAATATAGTATAATATAATATAATATAATATAATATAATATAATACAAAATAACATAATATAATATAATATAATATAATATAATATAATATAATATAATATAATATAATATAATATAATACATTCATGTGAATACATTTTGATGTAACAAGTCACATGATGTACTGTAATGTACAAAATTAAATAACATTTATTTTTATGTATTCGTTTAGTTTGTTTCCTTATTTCAGATCTATAGGATCATATCAATAATTAAAAGCTTCCTGCATCTGTGATGGTCACAGTAATATGAAAATACATGAGTGCAAACAAAAGGTGGCATCAAGTCATTCTGTAGATCAATGCTTCACATTGTTGCCATCTACTGGTCTGAGTCAGTGGAGCAGGACAAGGTTGATATGGTTTCTGATAAGTTTGTCCTACAAGGCTACCGTAGTACAGCTCCATAGAAACGGACTAAAACTGCATCTCAAAGCAGGAAAAAAAAGAGGTACCAAAAGCTCATTTTGTGGTTCATTTCAGTCTTTCTAACTTCATTTTGATCAATATTAAAACGCATAAAGAGTAAAAACAAATTCATTGGCTTGTTCAAAAATATAGATTTTTATTTTTATTTTTTTTTACACCATTTAGCTAATAAATGTGATTGAAAGTCAAATCCTTCAAAGGAAGTCTGAACCAATCCAACAGAAGGCAGAACTTTTAATTGCTGTCACACAAATACATCGAGTGATCTCTCAAGCTTCTTGAACTGCTGTCTTTCTCAAACTCAACCAAGTGGTGCAGGTGCATCTGTGATTTCACCGTAGACCTGAACAGAGAGTGCATCAAAATTTGTGACCCTTGAAATGCTTCAGAAATGGCGATGAAGCGACGAGCCGACGAGGTGTTTCTGAGTGACATTCACATTTCAAGAGGGGCGGAGCTTCGCTGTCCGAGACTGAAGAAGGCGCGTCGGGTTCAGGAGACACCAGGTGGGTTTTTTGGACGTTGGCGGTGGTTGTGTCACCGTGAATTCGTCCCCCAGAGTCAGACTGTCAACACTGAGTTCTACTGAGACCTTCTGAGGGGAAAACATTCACTGCGAACCACCTGAACTGTGGTGCCATGGCAACAAGCTTCTCCAGGCCTCTGACAACAAGCTGCTCAGCGCATTGAAAACGGGCTAATTTCTTTAACCTCAACAACACAGACGTAGCTCAACACTACTCGACAGATTTGGTTCCCAGCTGCTTCTCCCTGTTCCCCCAAATCAAATGTTTCTCTGCTCAAGAAACATCAGAAATGTGGTTTTGTGACCGCCGGTACGTCGTCTGAGCTGAGCTCAGGTCCTGATGTTGATCCAGAGACATAACTTGCAGTACTCACTCATGAAAGTTGTCGCTTCCTCCTGCTCCATCTGCATCACCGGGTTTCACTTCATCCACGACCAACAGGTCCAGTCTCAGAACCTCCCCCTCCATATATGCCAGAGGATTACCTGTCAGGTGAATTATAAAGAATATTTAAAAATCTGTAGCTCTCTTTTGCACATAAATATGTCAAAATATGAAGACCACTCACAGATGAAGTGAATTACGTTATTGGAACAATGGCACATGTCAATGTCTGTGATATGTGGTCTGTAAACAATGATTCTTGATACCTCCAACTCGCACTGACTGGACTCATCGTATAGTTTTTTTTTGTTTGGAGAAGCAAGCAGCCGTACGGAAACTAAACGATGTACTGTGGACGAGGTCAGCAACAAAATCTGTTTTAGTCACCTTAAAAAAGTCAGTGTCAGTTTAAGTTAACATTATATTTAGAATAGTTTCACCTGTTGTTTTACCTGACAAGGAACTGAGCCGCATTCTTTGTACCAAACTGCAAAACCAGAGATTTTAACCTCAGAGAACACAGGATAGTTTGTCTGTTTCTGTCACTTTGTGATGGTTTTGGTGTTTTAACATGTTAGTTTGAATTAGAATGAACAAAGTGAATTGGGAGCATCCCACTGTGAAAAAAAAAATATTATTACGAATAATAATTCTCTAACACTAACCCCCCAAATTAAACCAGAATGCAGGGCAAGAGTAGTAATTAAAACAGCTAATAAATAACCTTCCAGCATGATATGTAGGTTGAAGGTCAAAGGTCACGGTGTCTGAGGATATGGATGATAATGGGGTGGAGAGAGGACAGGGCGGCCATTAGGATAAATGCAGAGAGGACTATAAAAGGTGTTTCTGTGTCTGTAGTCTGTCTTGTAGAAACATAACATTGACAGTGAAACCATATAAGAAAACACAGAAAATTACCAGCATGAATTATTATGGTAATGGAGATCGCTTCAGGCTACATCATGTAATAATACACATCTGTTTGTTCAGGGAACAATAACGTTCAGGTCCGTGTGTGTGTGTGTGTGTGTGTGTGTGTGTGTGTGTGTGTGTGTGTGCGTGCGTGCGTGCGTGCGTGCGTGCGTGTCTGTCTGTCTGTCTGTCTGTGTGTGTGTGTGTGTGTGTGTGTGTGTGTGTGTGTGTGTGTTTCTAATGAATGCTATTTTTCATGCTTTCACTTTGTGTTGCCACTCAGTATATGTGTTATAGAAAATAATTAACCCTATGTAGGTTTTTCATGCTTTTTTTTTTTTTTCATATTTTACATTACATGAGTTTATTCAGAAATATATGGAACGTTTTCTTTCCCTTAAAATCGTCATTGAGTTTAAACAGATTATATAAATCTGTAATTAAAACATATATATTTTATGTATTTCATAGCATTATCAATTTGATGTCAGATCAACCTCAAATGTAAAGTTTCCACATTCATTTATTCTATTAATTAGGATCATTTCAAGCTGACTTTTTAATGAACTCCTGTTTATTGATTTACAGTTTTTAAAAAAATATTGATCCTTCCTAACATGCATTATATACGAGTTAAATCTTTCCAGATCTTTTGACCTGTTTGAAAAAAGCTTCTTTGTGGATATTTATGTGTTTTCCATACATACACTCGTGTTGTGACGGGTGTTTCCTCAGAAACTTTTGACCAGACATTAAAAATGAGGGGTCCAATCCTTAAATATCTTGTTATTATCTGGAATTTTCATATTGTATACGTTTATTTTTGAGAAGCCGTAATCACATCATCTTTTATTTAACTACTTACTTGTTGTACTAACGTTTTGTCCAAAAGTAGACTGATTTAGAAATATTTGAATGGATAACAGAGGACATGTTATAACTAAAAATCCACAATCATTCAGTGAAACAGTGATTCCAACACTGTGACCTTCCTCAGTCACCACAGTCTTCATCAATAGACACGTCTAATTTTACATCCTTTTGTAAAGTATTCCATGCTCAAGGTGCCGAGTAGGAAAATTCAGTTTTCCTGTTAACTGTCAGAAGATGAGGTTCATTAAAAAGCAGCTGCTCTGAGGAGCGTAGCTCAAAACTACCAGAGCTGAAACAGAGAAGGGAACTGAGGTGAGCTGGAAGTTTACCCAGTTAATAGCTGATAGTAGATAAACTTCATGAAATGGAGGAGGCTGCATGTATATTGAATATGTCACTGTAATCTATCACAGACAGAAAAGTGGCTTCTGTAAATGTTTTCTTCACATGAAAAGTAAAGCAAGATGCATCTCTAAAATAAAATATCTTTACTTTGAGCTTTCTAACTACATTAGCAACACCTGAATGAAATAAAAGCTTATTAGCCATCCATATATTCAGGTACTTGTATGAGGGCACCCTGTCAATGGATGTAGTAGTTTGTAATAACTGAAATGCAGTCTGAAGCTCTCAACTGCCTGTACTATGGAGGGAACCTGCGTAATAAAGTCATCAGCATATAAGTGTACTTTTTCTCAAATGTCCTTCCACAAGATGAAAATAGTTATTATTAATTAATATCATTACTATTATTATTAATAGTTTATTTATCTCAGGACAACCAGATTCATAACTTTCTGCATCAAAATCATTCAGAAGGATTTTCCAGCCTATAAGGATGGATGGATGCAGGGCATTGCTGTCTTCTGTCCGAAGCACCACTGAGATCGTTGAGTACAACCACAGCAGCGATGGTACTGTGGCTGATCCTAAAACCAGATTTAAATCACTTAAAATGTTATTGTCATGTAAAAACGATTTTATATTGACTGGGATTCAGGGATCTCAGCTGGGACTGAGAGTTTGTTATAATTAGATGAAGAAAGGTAGCTGCTCTACTTTTTACATCTCAGGGATAGGCTAGGATTGGGCTGAACATTACTAAACAACATCAATAAAAGTATAACCGTACATTATTTTGACTGAAAATGATTTATCTGAACTACCTTCATCTATACGAGTCCTCAGATACGATAAAAAGGTCATTTAAACTTTAGCTTCAGCTTTAAACTCTGAAGATATTAATTGACTGAGTGTGAAATCTTCATCTGATGAATCTGACTGACTGATCACGTGACTCAGCTTAATTGAATGATGATTTCACTTTTCTTGGTATGCTAATTAGGCTCATTTAATTCAGGGCTGCACCGAATAAATATCAGGAATATAAGACATACATGAAGCAAACTTCAAGGCTCTTTTTCTGAGGGCAGAGTGAGTAGCAGTGTTTAAACTGAACAGTGGAGGTAGTCAGATCTGCAGAAGAACCACAGGCACCTCACCTCACCTCACCTCACCTCACCTCACCTCACCTCACCTCACCTCACCTCACCTCTCAGCTGTTCAGTCAGTGTGCTACGAGGCTGCCAAATCCAACGTACAGCAGCATAAGTAAATCCTGAATACATGTTAGAAACACAAACACTAATCCACTGTGAGTGAACGTCTAAACAGAATAAAGAAAACCGGGCTCCGCTTACAGGATCTATGGAGCTCTGCTGGGTTCCTTCAGGTGCTGGACTCCAGCAAGTGGACTCCAGGCCGAGGCCTCAAACAGTCCACATTTAAGGGATCTGTGGCAACCCAGCAAGATCCAGTAAAAGTAGATCATCCAGAGGTCCCAGACTGAAGGGAAGCTGATGTTCCTGGGAGGTGCCACTCATTCAGGCCTGAATGACATAAAATACCACTTAAGTGAAACAAATTTAAAACATAAGCCGGTTGATCTGCTCACAAATTAGCTATGTGAAGTAATTTTGGGATGAAGTTTGTCTGCAGTTGATTTGTGCTGTCAGGTGACGTCAGGTCACGTGACCTCCTCGAGTCCAGCAGCCTGTTCAAACTAATCAAGGCTGTTAGTTTTTACCTACAATCACTACAGTCAGAAACAGAAACCAGGAGATAAAACGGCACATAGAACAAACATTAAAAGGAGCCGCATAGGATCAATGGGAGTGAAATGTCCTTCATTATATCTACAACTATTTAAAATGTTAAATCCACCAGTAATCTACACATTAATGTCCAAACGAGGCAGCAAGTCGTGACTGTTCAACAAAACACATTAAGTCAGTGACACAGTGACTGTTGAAGTTTAAATACTGTTTTCACATGTTGTCTTTAATTTCATCAACTTTCAGTCTCACAGTTTTAACCCCGTGCATGCTGGCAGCCCGCAGGGACCGGCCAATCAGGAAGCAGGAGGGCCACGGGCACTTCCTGTCAGCAATCAGCACCATTCAGGTGTGATGGATGGATATCACACACACACACACACACACACACACACACACACACACACACACACACACACACACACACACACACACACACACACACACACACACACACACACACTCGGTGAAGTTAAACAGTGCTCGGTGTGTGACACCACCATCCATTACACTAAACAGGAGTGTGTGCCAAAACCTGACAATGGACAGACCTTGTGCGTGCGTGCGTGCGTGCATGTGTGTGTGTTTATGCGTCATATGTGTATCAACGTTTTATTTTTGCCGATCCACTTTCCTCTCCACCTCCCTTCTACCTCTTTACACTCCCTCTCTCTCTCTGGGTCCTCTGTCTGTTTATAACGTCTTTGGTTATTGATCCTCTGCTCCCGTCTCGTCCCATCTTCCCTCTCTGACTGTGAAACCTGTTCCACTTTGATTGAATTGATCAGAAAGTCACTTTTGAAAGAGACAAAACGAGGAACAATCCATCATAACACAGAGAGAAGCCTCGCCACTGATAAATTAGAATTAAGTGTAAAGTGTGAGAAAGAGCTGTATTTATTAAATCATGCTGTCAGACAGAAACCAGCTGCAGCAGCAAAATGAAACACTTTCAGAAATTAGAGACAAGCTGACTGCTGTTCTTTCAGATTACAACAATGAATTGTAAATGAGCATTAATTTATACACGGTGGGAAACAAATGGTCTGCACTTATGTTTTATTACATTAGCCGTCTCCAAAGCGCTTCACATTCAGAAACCAACGTCTGCCATCAGGAGCAACTTATGGTTCACTTTCACGTCTAAGGACACTTCAGCATGTGGACAGGAGGACCTGGGGATCGCACCGTCAACCTTATGTTTGGTAGACAACCCGCTCTGCAGCCTGAACCACTGCTAATACTCCTATTCCCTTTAATGAAGCAGGTTAGCTTAGCTTAGCATAAAGACCGTGAAGAGGGGGAAACAACAAGCCTGGTTCTGTCTGAAGGTAAAAAACCTCCGAGCAACTCTTCAACCTCAGCAGTTCATTGTCTTTAGTTCTTTTGCAGTCAGACTAACGTTTTACAAATATGAACTCACACATGTTCACTGCACATCGTCATCCTGCATCATCATCATCCTGCATCATCATCATCCTGCATCATCATCATCATCATCATCATCATCATCATCATCATCATCACTACATGTACCCAGAGTGGAAACTCATCACTGCACCTCATGTGGATATTCATCTTCTCTGCTGGAAGAGCTCACCTATAATACCTGATGATCAGCAGAATAATTATTATTGTTACACTCATTATAATATGAATAGACAGTATTCCCTCCTCTCAGCGATCCTTGTAGGATAGACATCACATGTTGTCACCACATGTTTTTCCAGAACTTTAATTTTCCAAGAGCTGATGTCCAGGAACTTCATGGGTCAAAGCTCCTTTACAGCAGCAGCTCTGAATGTCTGCAGATGAAGCCTGAACATCCTGATCTCTCCTAAAATCCCTCGTCTGCTCCATCACCAGCAGAACAACTGTGTAGCGACCTCAATGCTGTAGAAGACAACAGTGGAACGGATAGTCAGCAACATTTAGACCTGCAAACTTCCAGCACCGCAGCAGGGACTCACACACTTTTTAATAGACCTAATGAACTGTTACCATGGTTACCAAATGGTTTGAATTACTTCTTACGCATATTTTAAATGGGATAAAATCCCGTGTGGTCCGTTTGGAGGTGGACCCCGAGGCTCCTGGTCTCGTGCAGCTGTTTGAGCCACTGCAGAGCTTGATTGACAGCTTTCATGTCAGCCTACAAAAAACACATGACATGAGCAAACACAGCTGAGTGTGGTTGTAATGCACAAACACTAACTTGATTTGCCTCCTGTTGTTTTTGTACTCTCTCTGCTGCCTGCTGATATTTCTCACCCATGCTGAGCAGCTTCTTCTCTCATTCACAACAGAAATGTGTGAATCATTCACATGTGTAATAAATCCTGAGACAATCTGACAACTTCAATTTAAAATTCAAAACCAGAAGTGTTTTAACAGTGTAGAAATAATGAAGGCCTCCACAGCAGTTTAAAGTCCAGCTAGTTCATTAAACAGCTTAACATTGATGAGAAGTGAAGCACCACAATGACTGTAGGTCATTTAAAAAAAGTGACACCTGGCAAATAAAGCTCCTTTTTCATCCTGCCTGCAGCTCTCCATCTGCGAGAGAGCGTGTTATACTTTAACTTGAATTATGAACATGAGGTAATGAATTTCTTTCAGTTAATTAATTTTTCTCAAAATGCACATATAGATATATTTTTGAGAAACAAGCACTTCACCTGCTGTGTGTGTTTGTGTGTGTGTGTGTGTGTGTGTGTGTGTTTATAATTACCAATTAAAGAAAACAGTGAGTGATCAGCCCGCTGTGCAGAGCAGATAACAGCCACCTCATGTTTCTCCCTCGGCTCTCATTAACAAGAATTTCTGATAATGAAATTTTATATAAATAGTAGCTGCATTTTTAAAAATCTCGTCTCTTTGTGGAGGTGAAGGTGGTGTGTGTGTGTGTGTGTGTGTGTGTGTGTGTGTGTCGGGGGTGGAGGTGGGAATGGGGGTGTGATGGGGGAGGGGCTGTTAACGCTGTGAGCCGGTGAATGAAACGGCGCGGGGAGTCGGTGAGTGCAGATAAAACCCTGCTCATGTATCAGCCTGCTCACCTGTCTGCAGCCGGACCGCTGTAATGGATCGACACAAGCAGCAACCATCACTCATACTCACACCGTATGTGTGTGTGTGTGTGTGTGTGTGTGTGTGTGTGTGTGTGTGTGTGTGTGTGTGTGTGTGTGTGTGTGTGTGTGTGTGTGTGAGGGAGAGAGAAAGAGAATACATGTATGTGTGTATGTGTGTGAGCTGAAATAAAACGAATGCACACACATGACTGTGTGTGTGTGTGTGTGTGTGTGTGTGTGTGTGTGTGTGTGTGTGTGTGTGTGTGTGTGTGTGTGTGAGTCTGTGCGTGTGTGTGTGTGTGTGTGTGTGTGTGTGTGTGTGTGTGTGCGTACGTGCGTGCGTGCGTGCGTGTGTGTCTGTCTGTCTGTGTGTGTGTGTGTGTGTGTGTGTGTGTGTGTATTGTATGTTTGGTGGTGGGAGACGTTATATGTCTGCATGGCAGAGAGACACAGACAGAGTGTGCATTTATGTGTGTATTTATGTGTGTGTGTTATTTGTGTGATCATGTCTGTCTTTCTGTCATTTTGATTGATACTTCTAACGCTGACATCATTTTAGTCAGAGTCTCTGTGTGTGTGTGTGTGTGTGTGTGTGTGTGTGTGTGTGTGTGTGTGTGTGTGTGTGTGTGTGTGTGTGTGTGTGTGTGTGTGTGTGTGTGTGTGTGTGCGTGTGTGTGTGTGGGCGGAAGGGGTTATGGGAAAGGGTCATCGGTGGGAACTGATGTGATGGACAGCTGGCAGGACACACAGGGTGCTGGAGCAGTAATGGGTGAAGCAGTGCTGTCAATCACTGGACACACACACACACACACACACACACACACACACACACACACACAAACACATAATGAAGAGATTGCTGCTTTTATTGCGACAGTAGGAGGGATTTTATTGTCCAACATGTAACTTGACGCTGTAAATGAGATTAAAATCTGTTCCATGAGGAGAAGCTGACAAACACAAAGCTGCAACATCAGCGTAATACTGAGTCCTGACGTCTGGATTTAGTGCGTCTCGTATGTAGTAAAGTGTTTACAAGTGGGACTAGTTGATATAACCGTTGTTGCGTAACCTTAATGAAACCGTAGTTTCTACACATAAACATTATAGAAGTGAGAATCTGAACAGCATTAGCACTAGATGTAAAAAAAAAAAATGTACCACAGAGAGTAACGCTTAGCTGTCCAATATTGTTGTTGTCTCGACTTGTAATGACCAGAAATTAAATGAGAGACAGCGTTTTGAATGGATATCAAAAATATAATTTCAGTTTGGACGTTGTTGTCCGGCCATTAAAACATGCTCACATATATTAATTCAGTTCAGAAACAGATGCATTTTGTTTTTTATACTTTCATTAGAAACTTTAAACTGTTGATAATAATATCAGAGGAGGGCAACAACATTTTCTATAAAGATATTTAAACCTGCAACAATCTCAGCTGCTTCTGACTCAACACATACGTAAAACTAAAAACACAGGACAATTAACATGTTAGCCAGTTGAGTTCACACACCGCTGGTTACCTGTTAGTGTGTGTGGTGTTTGAGTCAACATCCGGTCTGTGCAGAGTCGGTGTTTAGCTTCTTACCTGCACAGGTGAGCGGTGGCTCAGCTGAGCAACCCAGCATCACGTGAACACGTGAGATAGACACGTCCGTCCACGACCACAAAACGTGAGAGAGCCACGTTTAGAGCTGGCTCAACGTGGCAGTTCCACATTTTGTAAGCGTGAAACTTTCACGCACGTAAATGTCACGTGACGAAGGATCATGTGACCAAGGTACCGCAACACAGGTATTGAGACCAAGTACAGAATTTAGAGACAGGAGGGGTGGTTTGGTGAGTAATTAATCACAGACTACGATGTGGGACGATGAGGTCCAAATACAGGAGGTGACAATGATGTTCCCAGTAGTTTTTCTTTTTTTCTTAACCTCATGAGGTTTTGCTGTAAATAACATGATTAAAAGCATGTCGTAAGTTTCATTTCCCCCCACTAGAGGAAAATGTGTAACTGACACGCCGAGCATCATCATGCGTAGCTATTTCACGTTTTGCTGTAGAGGACATGCGTGTCTATTTCACACTTTGCCGTGACACCAGGTTGGCTGTACAAGATGACAGTTTCCAGAAAATGAAAAGACAGTGAGTCACACCTCTAAAGGCAAGTTTTGACGCCACAATGATACAAAACGCTGATGAGAACTGGAGTCTCCTCTCTAAGATGAAAGAACCACAAAACTAAACCTAACAGAACAAAAGCCATGAAAATAAAACCGCCGAACCGTCAGAAACAACAAAAAAAACAACCATACTGGGATTCCAGGTCTCTGCCAAGCAAAATGAAAACTACTGCTGCTGCAAAATGGAAGACATACAGAGAGTCAGTCAGTCCATGGCACCGCTTCATTGGCTCCACTCCAATCAGCTGATCAGACACACCCAGGGAGATAGAGGCATCAGGTACAGGTACACGTTATGACCAGCAAGGGGGGAGAATGTAACAACCAGCATCTTTGACAGTTATAAGGATAAAGAGCGGCGACCATCATGCCTGAGTAACATATATTTGAACTCTTCGCAAAAAGCCAAACACACCTGAAACCAAACTTAATTTCTGACATTATAAAGAACTTCTGATATGGGGGGTTCTGATGTCACACTGGACACTATGTGGAGAGCAAACCCTCCCAGCTTGAAGCATGTCATAACTGTCATCCCTGTGATTTGCATCACAGAAAGCCGATATTATTTCAATAGATTGACAAAAGTAAAGCTGAACTTTTCTTTGTGGTGTCTCGTCCTCCTCAGTCCAGTTCTGTTGCAGCATCCTGTTCTATCAGCGTTTCGCTTCAACTGCAATTAAACGTCAATGTGAGATTCTGAAAAATTATTTGATTCTTGTCATTGATGCTTTACAGATGCTTTTATTTTGAAATGAATGAACATGTACCACATATATTACTGTGTCACGCACACAGACGCACAACAACAACAACCGATGCAGACAGACCATCTTTGTTTCCAACCAGATGCCTGCATGTCTTCCTTTTCAAACAGCCATGCCGACCCCTGGGAACTGACCTCTCCAGGGGTCAGAGGTCAGCCTCCCAGCCTGCTGCTGTTGCCACAGTGATGAACGGCATCCTGCGCAGTGTGTGTGTGTGTGTGTGTGTGTGTGTGTGTGTGTGTGTGTGTGCGTGTGTGCGTGCGTGCGTGGGCGGTGTGTTGTGTAATACAGAGAGAGAGTACTTATCTGCCAGGATCTCTGTGCATGTGTTTGTGTGCGTTTGACACGACATGGATGTAAGAGCAATGTGTGTGTGTGTGTGTGTGTGTGTGTGTGTGTGTGTGAGAGAGAGACTTTGTTCTGCATCCTTCATGATGTTGAATAGAATTCTGATAATTTCATTAAAAACATTACAATCTGATTACAGCACAGCTGCCGGTCCTATGTGGGAACAGGCCACACACAGACCTAAGGGTTACACACACACACACACACACACACACACACACACACACACACACACACACACACACACACACACACACACACACACACACACACACACACACACACACATGCACCACATCTACCCAGCTAAGGGAAGGCAGACACACACGAACCAACAGAGGGTGTCTGTATCCCGGCCTCCTCAGGGGTTAATTTTGCCTCTGGCCAAAGGAATGATGTCACCAGAGGGGTCAGAGGTCACGACACCGGGGGTAGCAGAGGTGTATGTGTGTGGAGTACACAGAAAGAAACACACATTTAGTCTTTGTTGTAAAAGTTTGTCGGTGAGCGAGAACACAAATCACCTTCATGTAAATGCAAATCATACAACGAATTACAGATTATAAATCATTTTAAACATTGAATAATCATCAACTTTTAGTGTTTCAATGCAGAAATACATCAAACATCAAACCAAACATTCATTACTAATACAAAGTTAAACAGTTATAGTAAAAACAGCACATGACTTACATGTGCAGTGTGTCACATATATTCTACAATATTCTAAAGTTTAAAGCGGCATTTATTTATTTATTTGTTTGCTTGTTTTTGGCCACTAGGGGGCTGAAGGGGAATCTAATCACTGACATAAAATCTCCTTATAAGGTTGGTGAACATGTGAGCTAACCCATCTCCAGACATAACCGCCACATTCATTTTGAGTTGTCACATAACTTGGTTTCGGTCTCCACCAGCTCCTGAGAAAACGATGTGACTCTTTAGCTGCTAAACGCTCCACCGTGTTCATCCTGTTCAGCTGAAAACATCCAGCGGTGGCTAAAAAAAAATCACTTTGAATGTTAGAGGAGGGAACAACTACAGAAAAGCTGCAGGCTGGGGAACCAAAACAGGGAGCTGAAAGGCACTAAGCCGCTGATGGGAACAGCAGAGTTTATGATTATTGTCTGTGGTGTTGTAATTAGAGGCAAACCTTTTTACAATGAAGTGGTCATGTTATCGTTTAACACTGATTTATAATGTATTCATTATTGCAGATGTGAGATTGTGGTCTTGATCTGGTTGGCGGTTGGTTTGATGAAACCAGTCCAGCAGCGTCATTATGACCTCACAATACTTCAAACTTTGCTGCTGACAGTAAAACAAACAAACAAACACACAAAAACATATCCAGTAAATAAAAACAGTAAAACTCATGAATCTCACCATCACTCATTCAGAGCTGCAGCAGGTTTGTATGTGCTGCTGCCCAAATGAATTGTGGGAAGAGGACGACTGCTTATGGTGATATGTGTATTGTGTGTGTGTGTGTATCGTGTGTGTGTGAGTGTGTGTTTGTGTGTGTGTGCAGTCAGCAGGAGATGTGGAAAACAGCAGTTGCCTCTGCAGAGACACACAGTGGGCTTGTTCACTAAGAAAATAGATATCATTAGCTAGTTGCTGCACGCACGCACACACACACACACACACACACACACACACACACACACACACACACACACACACACACACACACACACAAAATAGATATCATTAGTTGGCTGTTTAGTATTCATGCCCATCCATTCTAGGTCTCCTGCACACACACGTCGAGGCAGAAATTAGCCAGCAGCACCTGACACTCCATCATGATGTCACAGCGGGATTTGGGTGTGTAGGTGTCCATCTGTGTGTGTGTGTGTGTGTGTGTGTCTTTGTGCATGTGTGGGCGTGCATGTGTGTGTGTGTGTGTGTGTGTGTGTGTGTGTGTGTGTGTGTGTGTGTGTGTGTATAACACATTAGAGGCTGGGAGGAATAAAAAGCCTCTAGCCATTAGCTACCTAACACACCCTCTTCTTCCTGGAGGGACAGACAGGCAGAGACAGAGCGAGACAAAGAGGGAGGAGGGGACGGACCAACAGAGGAGGAATGGGAAGACGAAGGACAGAATACTTACAACCCAAAGCTGACATTTGACATAACAATGGTGATCCTCAGAGGAACACGAATGTGTGTTTCAATTTTCACAGCAATCCGTCCAACAGCTTTTTCTCTCCAAACTAAAAAACACCCCGTGAGTCATGTGATCACTGAGGTCGGAGGGATTCCTCGTATGAGGACCACGAGTGTCTCCATCAGTTCTAATAGCAGTAACTACAATGGTTTCAAAATATTTCACACCAACAATATTAATGTCGCATGCGGAGCTGGATGTTTCTTTTTTCTGATGTCATATCAAACTTATGTTGAGATATTATAATCTGCCATTTCCAGAGCATCACTATGATGACAAAAAGATGTTAATCTCCTGGTAGACGAGTTACCCTAACCCTAACCTGCATTAATGTCCACCCTCCATAGAGAACAGTTGTTCCATCCTACTGGGTGTCGACCTCGGCTTGATTTAAATCAATCAGCATGAAACTAGCTGTCTCTCTGCCAACGCTGCTCCTACTTACTGTGTCTACCAAAGATTTCTTTCCTGAGTACAGAATATTTTTTTTAATTGTTTTAATGAACGTCAGCAGCGTGACGAGCTGCTGAGTGTTTGTTCTGCGCTCGATTTCATCGAGAGTTGAGAAATGTTCTCTGATTGGTCCGCCCTTCGCTGTGGTTGTGCAAACATTAATACGAGCCAAGTTACCAGATGTTTATTCACAGAGAAGAAAATTAGAAGAGAAGAGATTATCTGTGCTGGAAGAACTAAAAAAAGCTTCTAGCATCAACACCAATAAGTTCTGCTCTTGATCTAAAGATATGTGATAATGGTTCCATAAATCGCTACGATGACAAAAAATATCCAAACTGTTTGTACATCGACATGTTTTCACTGCAGATTCAGTTGCGGAGGCCTCAGTGTGACCTGACGTGACCTGCAGCTGTCCAGAAGTCAACTATCGATCCCCGTGTTGTGCATTGATGTCTGGTGCCGATCAATGATCATCTCCTCAAAATCCTCCAAGTGGGGAAGAGAAATTGACATGTAGGTGGAGAAATAATGACATAAATGTATTAGTAATGATGTTTTAAATCAAAGTGAAGGAAGAGGAGCGGCAGCGAGAAATGGGGGAAACATTGACAGCTGGGCAAAGACCAGACGCCTCCCAAAATAACTGGCATTAATGTAGAAGTAACAATATTATATACTGCATGGAGGGAGTGGAGGGGGCGGGGGGATTAAAGAGAAAATAGAGAAGAATACTGAGATAAAACAAGCCGTAAAACAATTAAAAAAAACAAACAGCCTCATACCTTCTCAACATTAAATGTTATTCAGCTCCCTACATCATCAGCAGGTTCCACCTTTCTGATTTTCTGCCTCTCGGCTTCATTCCTTCAACTAAACTCTGCATTCACCTCTTTCTGCTCCATCGAATCACCTGCAGAGCAACAATACACATTTCTGATTTGTATGACTGGAGTCAGACATACTCCTGTTTTCTCCTCCGAGCCCACCGAAGTGTTTACATGTGCAACATGTACCTATGATGCTCCACAAACCGGATCATGATGTGAACTCACTCCATGAGAAGCAGCTCCTGACTAATAGGATCCTACTCTGTCTTTCACCAAAAGACGAATAAAAACAGAGACACACAGAGAAAGAAGAGATGATCGTTTTGCATCAATGTGTAAATTAACTAAGGTGAGGGGGAAGAGGGGGAGGCAGCGCTATAACAGGTATGAAGGAGGAGAGAGAGGGGAGGGGAATTGACAGTTTGGTGGACTATTGAATTTTCCACAGACAAATGGCCGTATTGGTAAGAGTATTCATGTTCTGCCCTCTTAATGAGGTCGGACTGATGCTGTAGGAACAGATATCGATGCACATCGTCCTGTTTCTAACTGCATGAAAAGAGTATAATAGTTAATACAACACATCCAAATCAATTTTAATAATATGACCTGGAATCTGTCCTATAGAGCTGAGAGTGTCTGTGATCAGAGGACCGGGTGGACGTGGAGGGTCAGCGGACACCAACCTGTTTCACTGTGAGCCTGTTAGCGGGCTGAAAGTGTTCTGGTTCTGCTGACCAGATGCAGTTCAGCATTAAAACTGTGTCACAGTTCATTCACACATGATTATGTTGTATATTTATTTAAAAAGTGTCTGTTTTATTGCCATCAGTCTAATGAAGACACCTGAATCTTTTCTGAATTCAGTGCATGTTTATCCTTTAATTTTCCTCCTTTTTACTCTACAAATAATTTGAATTTACTTTAATGTAATGTAAAAGTGGAAAATGAAAATGGAGTGACACTATAATACTGATTAAAAATATAATATCTGTTTCTGTATTCATTTCTTCTGTCTGCCTGTTTGTAGGTGAAGAAGATGAAACTGAGTCGATAATGATGAAAGAGAAACAATAAAAAAGATGAAAACAGGAAGAAGCAGGAGGGGGGAGAACGCTGCAGGCTTTTTCTTTATGATGATACACACACACACACACACACACACACACACACACACACACACACACACACTTCACACTCATGCATATGCTACAAATACAAACACATCGTTTGCACACATGTGCACAGAAACACAGCATGGAGGAGAGAGTGTGTACGTGTGTGTGTAAAGCTGGCACAGCTGCATCTCTGGGCGGGGGGGGCAGATTGGTTGGGGGGGTCTGACACTGTACGGCCTCAGGGTAAAAACTCTGGTGTGTGTGTGTGTGTGTGTACAGGCCTAACACAGTAATGTGAGTGTGTACATTTGTGTGTGTGTGTGTGTCAGTCTGAGTGTGTTCGGGGGTCCTTGACCCCCATCAGTCTCACTCAGGACTCACTTAACAGAACCAGAGGGGGCCTCAGTTTGTGTGTGTGTGTGCGTGTGTGTGTGTGTGTGTGTGTGTGTGTGTGTGTGTGTGTGTGTGTGTGTGTGTGTGTGTGTGTGTGTGTGTGTGTGTGTGAGTGAGGTGAAGTGACACCCATCTTTTTCTGATGCTGTACAAACACACACTCAGTGTTTGTTGTGGTTCTACAGCTGCTCCAGATGTTGAAGATCAGAAACGATCCCCGTCCCTGTTAATAAAGATGGACGCCTGATCAGCAGATTGTCTTTCAGCTGGCACGCTGCCAGACATGAACACAGATCAAATCAGAGATCAGCAGCAACAACAAGTCATTTATTTTAAAGGTAGTCGAGGCTACTGTTCCACAAGTCCTCTGACCTAAACTACTGAATCATTTATTTTGTTGAGACCCTCTGACACGACCAATCAGAGCGTCCCTGTGGCTCCTATCTGAGTAAAATAACAAACAACTCAGCCATTGGTGATGCTGCTGTTGTTGTTGTTGTGCTGGCAGGTATGATGGTCAGGCTACCAAGCTAATGCCCCTTTTAGAATATGCAACATGCAAACTTCCAACTGGACTCAGAGTGGACTCACCTGCAGCTGAAACTCTATTGTTACACCATGAAACTGGTCCACACTGTACACACACACACCTGTACACACACACACACACACACACACACACACCTGTACACACACACACACACACACACACCTGTACACACACACCTGTACACACACACACACACACACACACACACACACACACACACACACACACACACACACACACACACACACACACACACACACACACACACACACACACACACACACACACCTGTACACACACACCGCTGCTGCCTCCAACAGGTACGTGACTTTATTTTCCTCCATGTGAGTGAGAACACGAAGCTGCAGCTCTGGTTTCCATCTGCTGCTGTGTAACGTGATATCTCATTAAACTAGGCAGAATAAGTCAAACAGACAGAAACACAACGGAGGCTGTGTGTGTGTGTGTGTGTGTGTGTGTGTGTGTGTGTGTGTGTGTGTGTGTGTGTGTGTGTGTGTGTGTGTGTGTGTGTGTGTGTGTGTATTTGTGCTGGCTGAGTGTGTGTGTTCCAACCAGACAGGATATTCATTAATTTGGGAATAATTGATTATCAGCTTCTAACTTTTATTACTTGGTTTAAGGATGTGTGTGTATGTCTGTGTGTGTGTGTGTGTGTGTGTGTGTGTGTGTGTGTGTGTGTGTGTGTGTGTGTGTGTGTGTGTGTGTGTGTGTGTGTGTGTGTGTGTGTGTGTGTGTGAAAAAAGAAAAAAGTCCTGGTTTTTATACATTTTACATTGAAAAAGTAAAGATTATTCTGATAATATTTACATAAAATCCTCTCCTGTGTCAGTATGACTTCCTGTGATTGTTTTCTTTTGATCGTTTTCTGGCCGACTGACCTCTCCCTCTCTCTGACCTCCGTCTCTGGATGAGTGAGAAATTATGTGAATGTGAAGCATGAATTTCCATCCAGAAGCCCTGCGGTGTCTAAAGGAAAAGAAAACACAGCGACGCAATAAAACTTGTGAGAAAGAAATACTTCAACACTCAGGCTGACACCCCCGAAGCTTGAAACAACAGCTCTTTCAGATTTGAAATATTTTGCACGCTTCATTGGGAGGATGGATGCTGTTTTCAAACAGTCTCTCACATTCCCGGCTCCAACTTTCCCAGCAGAACGAGAGTCTGCCACCCAGCCGTCTGCACGGCAGGCCGCCGACGCACAGAGCCGACGTCCTGAGGAGGAAAGGTGACAACACATGGTGAAACAAATTCACGGTTTTCTTTTGACATGTTTGTTTTGCTCCTTTAATGGCAACGCAAAGCCAAGAAAACAACCCGACTGGACATCCGGATAAAATCCAGATGTAATCTAAAACACTTCTCACACATCTGATGGCCCTTTGTTTTTACGGGTCACATGCAGATCAGGGTTGGCGCTCCTCCCGCCCAGCAGGGCGTGATGGGACGACCCAGAAGCTGAACGACACACACACACACGTTGTTTCTCATCAGGTCTGAAGTTCTGTGTGTAAACTGTGCGTCTTATCCTGTGTGTTCGAGTGTTCGTACATTTAGACCGTGCTGATGCAGAAGCCAATCACAGTGAGCTGTACAAAATGCACACTCAGCAGAAATCAAATACAGTCCATAAATTCGAGGTGGGTTTGGGGATGTCATGTGAAGTAGGATCCTAAAGAGGAACACCCACAGGTTCTCTGAAATAAAGCAGACTGCACTGAGCTCATTTTACTGGATGATTTAGTAAACGCAGCGCTACACAAAGAGCACATTTTCCGGCCTGCTGTGGAAAGTGGAGACTGATGAGAGGCTGACTGCCGGTTTGCCACAGCTCAGTCAGACTGCAGTTCTGGTTCTGTGGTTTCCAGCAAATCGTAGTTGCCAGAGAAACAGGTCGGGGATTTCTCAGCCGGCAATGAGCCGGATGATGTCACATCATGGACGAGGCCGTCCATCACCTTCCAAACACGGCACCATGTCATAATTACACATGAAGGGCAAACGAAGCACACAGAGGCAGGATGTGGAGCAAACCGTGAGATTATGAAGATCAGGTCGGCACGTTACACACAGAGGGTCAGAAACTGACCACAAAAACAGACCATAGGAAACCTGAGGCGACGCACATCGAAGAAAAAACTTACAAATCGACGTGGAAGAGAGTTAAACGTTGTTACTAACTGGTTTGGTGGCACACAGGACTCTTTGAAAATGACCCCGGTGGATCTCTGACTTTAGGAAGCTGCTTTTAGAGTGTAATTAACATTTCACAAACAGAGTCCACTGCACGGTGGTTTAAACTGGGTGTAATTGCAGGAGACTGCTGACCGGAAGTCGTGCTGATGACTCCTGTTTCTAATTCCAACTCCAACCGAGGAGCTCACTGCCGGATTGATGAAGGGCTGCTGCCCGATCAAACATCTGTCTGAACTCTCCAGCTGTTACAGGAGAAAACGTGTACTTTATCTTTCAGGGTTATCTTTCACGTGTGGCTGGAGCCCTGTCATGTGACTCGGGTCAACATCTCCGGTCTAACATGTGGATTGTTTATTTTTAAGCTTGTTTGCATCACTATCAGCTGTGTTGCTCTGCGTCAGCACCCTGGACAGCTCCTCCGCAATCACACCTCATCTCATCTGGAAGTGTCTGCGATCGCTCTGTGTGTTTGTGGTTTGATGAGAGAAGAAGATACACTGCATGACCATCCTGCACCAGTTTCCCTCCATGTTCACACCAAAGACAGCACGGCATTAATGATCCAACAGAACATGTCTTTCCTCTGCTTTGTGACATCCGAGCTGGTGACGGGCTGCACCCAAAGATATACCAGCCCGCTTCGAGCATCAATTGGCCACCTGTTTGAAGGTGAGAAAGTAAGCGAGCCTTCTTGAACTTCTCCCTCCAGCTCAATTATTTCTGTGACTGGCTCCAGGAGAGACAGTCTGAAAGCGAAGAGGCCAGAATGAGGTTAGACCAGCCCGGATCGACGGGGGTCCAACATGAGATGCAGAAATTTCATTTGTTAGGATGTTAAAATCTGTAGTCTTTTATTTTATCCAAGGCTTTTTTAGATTTATTTACCAAAGTTTGGCCATTAATAAGTGATGGACACCACAGCTGATTTACTGGAGCACAGTATGGGATGGTAGCACACACTGCGTTGGCACACATTGTTCCCAGCATAGCGGATGTAAATGTGTGTAATGTGAAAGTTTTCCGTTCCTGATGGATGGAGTGAAACAGCTGCTGTCAGTACGTGTGGTTTATGGACTCGTCGTCGGACGTTGCTGCAGCCCTGCTCTCCACACTGACCTGATGCCCCTGATCACATTTACTGAACAACGCCCGCTCGCTGTGTCCCGGCCCTTCGTCGGTCTGCGTCGGTCTGAGCGCGGCGGTTGGAGTGTGATGATGATTGTCTATGCAGGTGTGTTAATGTGTCTGCATTCTGCAAACATATTCATCCATCTGGGTGAAAGAAACAGAGAGAGAATGACTTGATGTGTGTGTGTGAGAGAGAAACAAGGGAGGAGGTTGATGGGGGTGGTGGTGGTGGTGGTGGTGGTGGTGGGGTGGAGGGGGGTGGGGGGTGAGGTGGGAGAAGACAGGCAGCATGGCGCCATCACTGCAACAACCACCCACCTCCCCACCCCCTGAGCAGCGAGGCCCCTCTCCATGTGCTCCTGCTCTCTAACTCAATAAGGACAGAACACAGAAGAATATGTATGTGTGTGTGTGTGTGTGTGTATGTGTGTGTGTGTGTGTGTGTGTGTGTGTGTGTGTGTGTGTGTGTATCTTCACATGGAGGCACAGAGGAATTTGATCTGCTCCAAAACGAGTCAAGTGAAAAACTAAAACGTGTCATTAAATAGAATTAAACAGCAGAACTGTTCCAACACGTCTGATTTTAACTTCACCAACATGAATGAGAACGTTTTATTTGAACGTGTAAATAAAAGGTTTGTCGTTGATGAAGGCCGAACTGCAGGAAACAGCACAGAGCGGTGGGGAATGACTAAATACTCTAAAAGGTCAAAGTCACTTTGTTTTCATGTGAACATGATAATAATAATAATAATTCATATAAAATCACCTCCAGACTGACCTGCATCAGTTTTTTTATAAAAAAAAAAAAAAAACATGTACTCAGAATCAAACATGCAACTGATTTGATTTTTTTTTAAATTTATTGTAAATTGTGTTATTATAATCTGACTTTGATTTACATGAAACAAACACAACTTGTGTTGTTGTTGTTTTCTATTTTGTGATTTCTGCTGCTTATGACAAACATGTCCAGAAAATTAAAATGTGCTAACTCTATCTATTGCGTGGTGTTTTTTTTTTAATCTTATTTTTATTTTATTTAAAATTTTGGCAATAATTTGACGCCCCCAAAAAGTTAATTCACAATTCACTGACAACCTTATCATAATTTTTTTTTAATTATTATTAGTAATGCTTGCAGTTCACAAATTTTAACATTATTCGTTTAATTCGTTCGCTTCATTCTGAACTACAGCATATAATTATAAAAAAATAGTATTTTGTTCTAAAAGATTAAATTGTGATTTATTTTTTACTGTAGTTAATTTATTAATAATCAGTGTTGACTTGCTTTTAATTCTGTATTTTATAAAATTGCTATTTGTGTAATTCCTAAAATTAACTTTCTGTTACATCAATATTTGCTTTCATAAATATTTTAAATATTCGTCATTAAATATCATATTTAAAATGAGGGGTAATGACAGAAATATTAAAATTATTTCTGTATTGTTGTTCTGCTATGTAGAGTCATTTTATTTTCCCTGCAGAAACACTGTTCATTTTTAATTCACTCTAAAATGTGAAAGAAAATTTATATTTATAATTGAATACATTTTCAGACATTAAAGAGACTCAAAGCTTCGGTGTTTCTGTTACACAAAAAGTGTGTGTGTGTGTGTGTGTGTCCGTTCGTATGCCAAGTTTAGACATGTGAATCACACTCAGTATTTAAATAGCTGCTCGGTCTCTCTTATACCATCACACACACACACACACACACACACACACACACACACACACACACACACACACACACACACACACACACACACACACACACACACACTGAGAGAGATTTACTGATGTTCAATGTGTGGCTGAAGAAAACTGACAGTCTCAATAACAAAAGAGATTCTCTCTCTCCCTCCATCTCTTTGTGCATCACAGGGCGATCAAACTCCGCCCCTCTTGCTCGACCATTCTCTTTTTACCACCATTGGTTGATTCACCCTTTTTCAGGAACCTGATTGGTTAACAGCATCTCTCTCTCTTTTCTCTCCCTCTCTCTCTCTCCCTCTACATTTCTATCCAATCATTGTCTGGGCGATCAATCAGCTCTGACAGACTGTGAGGCCCACATGAACCTAAGAGAGAGAGAGTGTGTGTGTGTGTGTGTGTGTGTGTGCATGCATCAGGAGCCGCTCTCTCTCTTTGTGTTTTGTTTTTTCTGTTCAGAGGGGGTTGGGGGGTGGGGTGGGGTGGGCATTAATCAAACTAACCCCATGGACCGGCCTCACACACACACACACACACACACTCACACACTCACACACACACTTTATGTGTTTGTGAGACAGTGTGTGTCCCTTCATGGACAGATGCTCTCTCTCTCTCTCTCTCTCTCTCTCTCTCTCTCTCTCTCTCTCTCTCTCTCTCTCTCTCTCTCTCTCTCTCTCTCTCAGCCCCCCCCCCTCCCCCTCCCCCCTAGAGCTCAGCTGGTGGTAGAAGTGTATTATTCCCTGTAGAAGAGGCAGGCAGCTGGCAGAGCTCTCTGTGAGTGTGTGTCTGTGTGTGTCAGGGGACATGGACCCACGGGGGTTTGGTCTGGCTACGTACCACCTGACACACTCACACACACACACACACACACACACACACACACACACACACACACACACACACACACACACACACACACACACACACACAGCTTGTGACACTAAAATGATGCGTGCATCCGTGAAAGTGATGCACTGCGGGTGTCGTGTCTCCAACTGCGTCCAGCATTGTGGAAAGTTGGCAGCATGGTGGGTGGGGTGGGTGGGGTGGCTGGGTGGGCTAAAGAAAAAATTAAGAGAAATCAAAAGCGAGAGAAACTGAGAAGCTGAAATAAAAGCGTCTGACTGCAGGATGTTACAAAGACGTCTTCCTCCGACTGGAGTGGACGTCCAGGTGACTTCTCACCATCTGGTAGACATTTTGAAGGACTTCTGAATCTGAGAAAAACAATGGCTGACTTTAAATAGACACATTAGTGTTTTGTTTTTTTTCACATGCAAATTTTGGGCAGCAATAAGCTAAACTGATGTGAGCATTGTTTTAAAGCGACCGACAACATCTTTATTAACACGAGTTCGACCCCTTAAAGGTTCGTTGCTCGGTCCAGCAGCCGAACGTGCAGACGTTCGTGGTAACAACTTTCACACCAAATGTGTGTGTGTGTGTGTGTGTGTGTGTGTGTGTGTGTGTGTGTGTGTGTGTGTGTGTGTGTGTGTGTGTGTGTGTGTGTGTGTGTGTGTGTGTGTGTGTGTGAGTGTGTGTGTGTGTGTGTGTGTGTGTGTGTTGACACCTCGTCGGTCTCTGGCTGATCTTCAAATCTGCCTCCAGTTCTTTTTCTTTTTGGCCCTTCAGTTAAAGTACCTGTTTCCACCTTCTGCCCACCAGCGGTCATATCTCTGGTAACTATATAGTTCCTGATCTAAACGTCAGTCTGAATGCATTTAATGACTCAAACCTTTCTTTTTAAAATCACTGACTTATTTTATATGATCAGCATTTTAAATTAGAGGAAATATTGCATTTAGCAAACCTAACTGAGCCATGAAATGTCAAACTAAACCAATGAAAACAGTATAATCAGGGAAATCAGGAAGTTTGAGAGTGAATCAGCTGTTTGTAAGATGAAAGTTATCAGACTTCATAGAAATATTTACAAATATCTAATTTACAGTTCTGCAAACATTCAACAATGTTTTTAAAATTCTTTCTTTCTTCAATAACTGACAATCAAATTAACTGGAATTAAATCTGGATCAATATATTCAAACAAAATTTGAGGAGGGAATAAAACTTACTGATGCAAAACAAATGTCTCATCTTAAAAGTAAAACATACGAACCAATTCTTTGTGTAACCGTCTACATATGAATGTTACATATTTAAAATCTGTCCTTTGTTTTTTCTACCTTCTCTCACCTTGACCAGACATCTCTCTCGTTTGTGCTGCCTGACTCTCCGTCTGCAGATCTGACACAAACGCATGCGGTGTTTTTTTTTGATGCGTCGCCATTAGCTCATGACTTCCTGAGTGACAGCTCAGACGGGTCTGGAGACCCGGACAGAGCAGAGGTTTCTCCATCTGAGACTGTCTTCACTCTGACAGCAGGCGGACTGGACTGAACCGTTTGGTAGTTTGTCGTTCAGAAGAGGAAAAAGAAGAGAAAAAAAGAAATGTTTTTTTCATCGTTTTTGTCGAGCTCCTGTGAGTTTCCCCTCGTCAAAGTTTGGATGCAGAAGAAATCAGAGTTGTTTGGTAGGTGGTCATAATTTGGCCCCTTATTGTAGCTGCAGTCCTTCTGGAATCGATTTAGCCTCAACAGACAAACCGTTGTTAATATTTCATGGTGCAGACTGTTTGGCTTCTTGCTGTTCATCACCTCTCCTCCACAAACAACAGCAGATGACGTCCAGTCAGAGTGTGGCATTAAACCCAGAGACAACGTGAACTGGACAGAAGCAACTAATGCACTGATAACGTGGCACCTCAGGTTTTTTTTTTATTGGCCTTCAGGCTACTTTGTGTTGATCGGATTGTAAAATGCATGTTATTAATATCACCGTTCTTCAGTTTCATACAGTGAAATCCCAATCTGCTGAAGGAAGGAGCCGACAACAAAACAGGAACCACATCAGGTTGCAGGATGTGAGGAGATAATTACCGCCAATCTGGAGGTCACACACACACACACACACACACACACACACACACACACACACACACACTGCACTGATAGTGACATGTTAATGGATTAGCTTCATGTAATGCTGACAATGATCAGGTAGCGTGGGTGTGTGGGTCTGTGTGTGTGTGATAAGCAGAGTCAAAAGGATATATTGATTCTGCACAACTGTGCAACATCCATTTGAGCATGTGTGTGTGTGTGTGTGTGTGTGTGTGTGTGTGTTGCATGTGTGTGTAAATGGATCTGTTTGACAAAACAGCAGGTTCTTCAAGAATAGCTTTTTTAAGCCTTTAAAGTGGCTTCAATCAATAATTTTATAATAATAATTTATCAGATGCGACGTGAAAACAATGTGACAGCGTGAAAGGAGCAGTGATGAACCGACAACCCTGTTTCCAAAAATGTTGGGACGCTGTATAAAATGTCAATAAAAAGAGAATATGATGATTTGTAAATCACGTAAACCCATATTTAATTGAAAAGAGATGAAAGACAACATATCAAATGTTACAGAAATTTGATTGATTTATGAAAAATATCTGCTCATTTTGAATTTGATGGCAGCAAAACTTCTCAAAGTTGTTCCAAGATCATGTTCACCACTGAGCTGCATCACCTCTTCTTTTAACAACACTCTGGAAACGTTGGGGAACTGAGGAGACCAGTTTCTGGAATTTTGAAAGTGAAATGTGGTCCCATTCTGGCCTGATAGAGGATTTCAGGTTCTCAACAGTTCAGAGTCTCCTTTGTTGTATTGTTCATGTCCTGATGCTCCAGATGTTTTCAATGATTGACAGGTCTGGACTGCAGGAGGCCAGTTTATCAGCGGACTCTTCTACTACGGAGCCATGCTGTTGGAATACGTGCAGAATGTGGTTGGACGTTGTTCTGCTGAAATAAACAAGACCTTCCCTGAAAGAGACGTTGTCTGGATGGCAGCATATGTTGCTCCAAAACCTGAATATATCATTCAGCATTAATGCTTCCTTCCAGATGTTCAAGCTACCCATGCCATGTGCACTAATGCATCCCTGTACCATCACAGATGCTGGCTTTTGAACTGAGCTGATAACAAGCTGGATGGTCCCTCTCCTCTTTAACCTGGAGGATGGAGCGTCCATGATTTCCAAACAGAATCTCAGATTGTGATCCATCAGACCTCAGGACAGTTGTCCACTTCACCTCAGTCCATCTTCAATGATCTCGGTCCAGAGAAGGTGGTGGTGTTTCTGGATCATGTTTCTATCTGGTTTCTTCTTTGGAGAGTTTTAACCTGTATTTATGGACGCAGTGATGAACTGTGTTCACAGACGATGGTTTTCACAAGTGTTCCTGAGCTCATGCAGTGATTTCCACTCCTGAATTTTGGCTGTTTTAAATGCAGTGCTGCCTGAGGGTCTGAAGATCACCATCATCCAATATTGGTTTTATTCATTTATTATTGTCCTTTGCATACAGAGATAATAAAATCTCCAAATTCTTTAAAATTTTAGGTTGAGGAATATTATTCTTCAATTGTTGCACTATTTGCCCACACAGTCTTTCACAGAGTGGTGAACCTCTGAAATGCTCTTTTTATATTCAATCAAGTTACTGATCTGTTGCTAGGTAACCTAATTAGTTGTGAGATGTTCCACTCAGTGATTTTCTTTATCTCTACACAACCTTTCCAATCTTTTATTGATCCTGTCCCAACTTGTTTGAAATGTGTTGCTGCCATCAAATTCAAAATAAGCATATATTTTTCATAAAACAATAACATTTCTCAGTTTCAACATTTGATAAGTTGTCTTTGGTCTATTTTCAATTAAATATGGGTTAACAAGATTTGAAAATCATTGCATTCAGTTTTTATTTACATTTCACGCAGCATCTCACATTTTATTAAGTTGGGGTTATCGTTAATATATGCAAAGGCGAAGAAAATGCATGAAATGTTTGATAGTGTCCTGAGTTTTATGAAGAGAGGTCCGACAGATTCGTGGTGCCCACTACCAGAGCTTGGACAACGTTTAGAGAAGGGGTCTCCAACCGGCAGATCGTGGAGCACTCAGAGGAAAAAAATGGGAGACCCCTGATTTAGAGGGACAGCAGATCGTTTTTTTCGTACACACACACACACACACACACACACACGCACAAGCACGCACACACACACACACACACACACACACACACACACACACACACACACACACACACACACACACACACACACACACGCACACACATACAATGACTTTTAATAATGGTGTCAACAGAAGCTGTGGTGACAGTGATGGATGGGGGTGGGACCTATGGAGGCCATTTATATGACCTCTAAACCTATCAGAAGCAGGCATTATGACCTTTAGACCAATCCCAGCACTTCCAGGTCAAATGTGACCGGAGGGCGAGCGCCGAAACAATCTGCCCATCTGGGAATGAATAGATGGACGAGAAAATGGAGAAAGAGCGGGACGGAGCTCCGCCCACTTCTTTTTTTAATTATCGCAATAAATAAAAATGTGTGAAAATGTGTTCATCCTCATCATTATCTAAATGCTTATTCATACAACATCCACCTGGTGTAAAATGTCCACCTTAAAGCACATACAACCCTGTTTTTATAGAAGTTCCAACAGCAGCGAGGCAACATGTCCAAGAACAACAGCAACCGAATCTACTGTTCTTTATTGAAGTGAAAAAAACATGTTTGGGATAAAAGTTATAGGCAAACTGTCTACGTCCTCTCTGCAGCGCCCCGTGGTGTGTGTAGCTCAGATGGTGCTGCAGTAATCAAAAGGTTAGCAGTTGCTCCAAAAGGCAGGCGAGCGCCTTCCGTCGTCATTGGTGTGAATGTGTGAGTGAAGTAAAGGAAACTGTAAAGTGTTTTTGAGACCATTTATTTACCATACACAGAAAAATGATTAAACTGACCTGCCAGTTATAATTATTTTGTAGAGTGACTAATTTTAATGTCTGAGTTTCAGTAGTTCTTCTTTCACTAGAGAAATTGAGGAGACCCTCAACAGCTCTGCGTTGCTGCTCATTCTTACAGTGGAGTGTAAACATTGTAGTTTGACTCATTAACAGCTTATTGATCGTTCATGGTGGGTTTTGCAGATTTATTGTCATGTCTTCATCTCTGTATGATTTGAAATGAGGAATCTGACGATCGGTTTGGTGAACAGTCGTGGACCTCAACAAACACTTCATGTGTGTGAATGTGTGTATGTGGGTGGGAAAGTGAGATTCAACTCTACAGCCATGTGTTAAACATTATAACCAATCAGAGGGTGTAACACACACACACACACACACACACACACACACACACACACACACACACACACACACACACACACACACACACACACACACACACACACACACACACACAGATTGAGTAGGCGAATCACGGCACGTGGACGTAACGCGGTCAGAGTGATGAATAGATGCCGGGACTTCTTTCCTGCTTCCCATTTCACACAAGCCACATGGAAATCACACACACACACACACACACACACACACACACACACACACACACACACACACACACACAGGTCTGTTTATTTACAGCGGCTGTCAATGTCTAAGATTGATTATAAATGAACACTGGCTCATGATTAGCTGGAACATGATGGTGTGTGTGTGAATGTATGTGTATGTGTGTTGTAATATGTCTGTGGGTGTGTGTGTGTGTGTGTGTGTGTGTGTGTGTGTGTGTGTGTGTGTGTGTGTGTGTGTGTGTGTGTGTGATATATGCCTCTCAAAGAGTTGTAGCTTAATGATTGGCTCTACGTTTATGCAGCGAAAAATGACAGTGTGTGTGTGTGTCTGTGTGGGTCTGTGTGTGTGTGTGTGTGTGTGTGTGTGTGTGTGTGTGTGTGTGTGTGTGTGTGTGTGT
>NW_027185427.1:569773-577273 GCF_022577435.1 Embiotoca jacksoni
GCGGGGCTTGCAGCTGGAGCCTGCTGTAGAAGAATACTATAATTACATGTCCACATCCCATTAAAGGTGATGGTTTGCAGGCCGAACGTTTGGCCGTGCAGAGACAAGCCTGATGGAGAGCTGAGACGTCATCGCGTCTTCGTAATGTTGCACCGATGCTTTAGGAATAAAGCAGACGTGTCACGCTAAAAGACATTACAGTATTACAGCAGCAGAGACAGAGCCGTCAATCACAGGAGTCCCTGAAACATTTCATCAGCCTGGATGTCCTCACTCTGTAAAATCATGGTGTCCAACGTTACCGTGGCTCATTCGTCCTTCAGCCAGAAGACTTAGTCAGACTGAGAGAGGCCGAATGGAAAGTTAAAAAGTCACATCAGTGTGGGACAGACAACTGCTTTACCTTTATACATGTTTTAATATATTCACAAGATGGATGATGGATGGATGGATGGATGGATGGATGGATGGATGGATGGATGGATGGATGATGGATGGATGGATGGATGGATGGATGGATGGATGGATGGATGATAGATGGATGTTTGGATGGATGGATGGATGGATGTTTGGATGGATGTTTGGATGGATGGATGGATGGATGGATGGATGGATGGATGGATGGATGTTTGGATGGATGGATGTTTGGATGGATGTTTGGATGGATGGATGTTTGGATGGATGGATGATGAATGGATGGATGGATGTTTGGATGGATGGATGTTTGGATGGATGGATGGATGGATGGATGGATGGATGGATGGATGGATGGATGGATGGATGGATGGATGTTTTGATGGATGGATGTTTGGATGGATGGATGGATGTTTGGATGGATGGATGGATGGATGGATGATAGATGGATGGATGGATGGATGGATGGATGGATGGATGGATGGATGGATGGATGTTTGGATGGATGGATGGATGGATGGATGGATGGATGGATGATGGATGGATGGATGGATGATGGATGGATGATGGATGGATGGATGGATGATGGATGGATGGATGGATGGATGGATGGATGGATGATGGATGGATGGATGGATGGATGGATGGATGGATGATGGATGGATGGATGGATGGATGGATGGATGGATGATGGATGGATGGATGGATGGATGGATGGATGGATGATGGATGGATGGATGGATGGATGGATGGATGGATGATGGATGGATGGATGGATGATGGATGGATGATGGATGGATGGATGGATGATGGATGGATGATGGATGGATGGATGGATGATGGATGGATGGATGGATGGATGATGGATGGATGGATGGATGGATGGATGGATGGATGGATGGATGGATGGATGGATGATGGATGGATGGATGGATGGATGGATGGATGGATGGATGGATGGATGGATGGATGGATGGATGGATGGATGGATGGATGGATGTCCACAGTCTGAACACACTGAGACACAAATTAAATTATTGGTGACTTTTGTCTTCTTATGGGAACAACATGAAAACAATATAAAGAGCTGCAACAGCGAGACATGAAGGGTGAGAGCAGGAGGTCGAGGGGTCGGAGAGAGAAGATGATGTCAGACTGAAAACTGTCCACATGGACCTTTAAAAGGTTTCATGGTCGGCAGACTGGAGTTGGTGGAGACGTGTTTTCACTCATTTTATTCTCTTTGGAATTTTTCATCTAAAATCAAACAAACAGACAGTAAACAGTTGTTTACACACACACACACACACACACACACACACACACACACACACACACACACACACCCTTTGTCCCTCCCTCTCTCTCTCTCTCTCTCTCTCTCTCTTTCTCTCTCCAATGTTAAAGCTGGGTCTCTTTACCATTGTTAGTCCTGCCCACTTTCTCTCTCTCCCCCTCTGTCATCCAACCATCATTCACTGACATCACAGTCTGATCGGCCAATCAGCAGGAGGCCAATCTGTCACTGTCACCACGCTGACCAATCAGCAGCTGTATACAAATTCCTTCCAGCCAATCGCAGAGTGTGTGGCTGCGTAGTACGATATATAGAGCAGGCAGGATATGGGCGCGCGCACACACACACACACACACACACACACACACTGAGACACCATCACTTCTATCCCATGAATGAAGGATGGAGCAGTAGACAGAAGACAGTGGACAGTGGACACACACACACACACACACGCACACACACACCTCAATGCCAAACCCAACAGGATGAGTCATTTCCAGCTGACCTTCTGTATAAAAAGCTCTGTGTCCACCTGCCTTGATGAAAGCCAGACCATCTGAGAGAGGATGATGATGATGATGATGATGATGATGAGCTTTTTTCTGTTGAGTCAGCAGCGAGTCAGAAGCCAGTCCTTACACCCCTCTGAGACATATTTTCCATCTCTCTTTAAACCTCCTCTGTAGAGCGAACTGACCGGATCTAAACACATGCCCGCCGTGACTGCTACTTAGAATAAAATAATAATATTTAAACATATTAAAATGGGTAGAAGCTCTACAGTTTATTGTTTTCAGTAGATTTATGGGGCCTTTTTTCACACAGTAGAAAACTGAACAACAACATTCAGTCCTGCTTCAATCCTTTTTGAATTTTGACCGCACTCTTCCACTTGTTCGCTCTTTTACAGCGTTTTACATTAAGAGATTAGAATTTTGATTTTAATGATGAATTGTGCATCATTCATCCATCCATCCATCATCCATTTGATTTTTGAATAAATAAAGGTTTAAAAAAAAGGAACATTTTATTATAAATTGATAACTTAACGACTCATGTGAAAAACTAAAATAAAGATATTGATGATAACTTCATTTTGAATAATGAAAAGGCAGTAAGACTTTTTAAGAAACTACATATACCGCGCCCTCCATTAACTGCACACTAAAACATGACATCCCAAAACACGGCAGAGTGGTTCCTCAATCATTCACCTTCATGTGAGGGTCAACTGCAGAGTTTTAAACGTGTTTTCAAATGTTTTAAAGTACCTGTGAAGTTATGCAGAGACACACGATGAATCTTCATCAAGCCGGCGCCGTTTTATTTCTGACTCAATTGGGCTTGAAAGGAAACTCCGGTCCTCAGTCTGATCCACAGAAAGGCGAGAGCGCCATCTACTGTCAAGGTGGAGTAAATCCACGATGCCTTCAAGTCAACTCTGTCAGAGTAGTTATTTAAAGTGATATCTGTTTCATTAATAAAAGCTTAACATTTAGCGTTTTAACCTATTACACAAACAAAATGACCTGAAAGAAGAAAATGAAGTGTACACAGTAATTAAGCTGGTGCTGATCCGACTGCTGCTATTAGTTGCTGCAATGACAGCTGTTGACCACCAGATGGAGGCCTGAGTGCGTGCATGTGATCTTCACTTCAGACTGACATGCTGAACTTGCTCTCAGCACTCCGGAGGCCCAAAACAAAATGATCAACAAATAAATCATTCAATGCATGAATAAATAAATGTACTCAGGAACAAGACAGTGGAAAGTAACCAAGTACACCTACAGTTTGTAGGTACTTGTACTTTACTTGAGTGTTTTCCATGTGATGCTACTCTCTCTTTCCACTCCACCACATCTCAGTGAACTCCACCACCTCATTTACCTGAAGCTTTACTTCCTGTTCAGGTAATAAAATAAGAAGCTGTAACCAACCTGTGTGTCTGCTGACGTCATACAAACGGCAGCTCGCAGATCACATGTCTCTGACTTTTCCCTCCAAACTTCTCACCTGGTTTCATTTTAATAAATGTTCCGATGATCACAGTTTATCAGTCAAAGCAGGACATTCACTTTCAAACTTTAACTATATGTTGCTGCTGATGCTTCTTTACTTTTACTGATGTAAAAGCAGGGTTGTTGTATTATTTAGTGTACTTAGTTGAACATTTAGCAGGCTGAAGTAACACATCAAGTTTACAAGGTGGAAACCCTTCAAGCTGTTTAATTGTATACATAATGTATTTCTTGTACCCACAACAGACCGTTCTATCAGAAGTGACTCACCAGTAAAAGTTAGCGCCCAACGTGGGGCTCGAACCCACGACCCTGAGATTAAGAGTCTCATGCTCTACCGACTGAGCTAGCCGGGCTGCGCATCAGATATCAACATAGACGTATATAGCGTCATCATGTCAGACACGGATTTATTACTGGGAACATGAAAAGGGGTCGATTTTTTTTTTTTTTATATTGAAACCTTCATTGTCTCAGAGCAGCTTTATGCAGCAGAAGCACTTTGTTTCTGGTTAAATCTGGAAGCACTTTGTTTCTGGTTAAATCTGGACGAAGCGTGGAAATGTGCTGGGATGCATAATCATGATGGTCTTCAATGTTTTACTGTACTACGTAATATGTAACTTAATAATATTTTGTTTATGCGCAGAGGGAACATGATGACTTCAGATCTCTGTGTCAATTGGTCTACGTTTTTTATGGAGACTGTGGGATTGTGGTCATATTTTCCCCCCAAAACTAAAACTCCATGTCATACAGATATAGTACATAATATGCAGTTCAACTGTGATGTAAAAATGTTTTAAATATAAATAAGATAGAAAGTAATTATTGAGAATCTCAAGATTCTTGGATGCAGTCCTGAAATCCCTCCCCAAAGAGATAAACACCCACACCACCCACACCATGCACCACCCTAACAACACCCATTCACTGAAGGGTGAGCAAGCCGTGTCTGTCCTGTCCATGACATCCCAACAGGTAAAAGTAGAAAAACAGCTTGTGGAACCTGAAGTCATAGTTTTAGATGTGTTTGTGAACCGCTGCTCTACCGAATAGAGTCCTGTTTGGAAATAATGTCCTATTTGTACCGATCAGCTGGAGCTCATGTACTGTCTCGTAAGATCATTTTGTTTCACATGACATCATAAACACTTGTGCGCCCAACGTGGGGCTCGAACCCACGACCCTGAGATTAAGAGTCTCATGCTCTACCGACTGAGCTAGCCGGGCTACCAGCTGTATGTAGTTTATGACTACACCACTAGGGGTGCTCGGGAGGACGTTTTCATAGGGATGCACGTCTTTTATTTTGACTGCATCCTCTCCAGAGCCTGTGCTGGTTGCTGCGCCGCAGGCTCTGAGTGTCAGCATCTTCTCTGCTGCTCCAGCTTCAGTCCGAAAACTGACCAGCAAAGTAACCACAACATGTGCAATAAATGCTGGGCTCCTGTCCCTCTACAGAGGCCACTGGACACTATTATTTCTGTATATTGTTTTATGTTTATTTTCTTTCATTGATTAGGGCTGAGTGATACATGGATGTAATGTCGATATTGTGATATGAGACCAGGTATCGTCTCAGATTTTGGATTTGTCATTTTCTGAACTCACCAGACTGCTAATATCTATCAAGGTATTTGGTCAAAAATATTGTGACTTGATTTTTCCCTTATTGCCCAGCTCTAGTGTTACAATGTTAAATAATAAACATTTCAACATTAATACCAGTTGTAATTAATTGCAGTCAGATTTCTTAATAAATTGCTTAATTGAAAAAAAGAATTTGGGCCATCTTGCCCTCCTCAAGGTGTCATAGGCAGAATATCTGAATCCCCACATTTATGTACAGTATGAAAGCGTGTTTTGTAAATTTATGTGAGTTGTTTATAAAACACAATATGTAACACGGTAGTTTAACATATATTATATGTAGTGAGTTCGTACAGTATAGTTAATTCTAATGTTTTCATCATGGAATATTTTATGCTTTGTGTTCCTGAAAGGATAAATGTGGGTCTGTAACGTGAAGTGTAACTGAGTCTCACGGAGGTGAGAGATCATGCTGTTGCACATGACAAGAAAAATAGCTGGACGCCCAACGTGGGGCTCGAACCCATGACCCTGAGATTAAGAGTCTCATGCTCTACCGACTGAGCTAGCCGGGCTGCGCATGCGTCTTTACGCACGGCTGGAAAACAAAAATGGTCAACTCAACTTCTATTTATAAAACGTCAAAACACAGAATTAGTCCTTTCACAGAGTTACAGAGAGGAACAAAACAGTTCCGACAAAGCTGCTGACATAAGGAAAATGTCCATTAAAACAGGAAGAACCCTCCGAAAGAAACAGTGACGGATACGTCATGTTATCTAATTACTTTTATGTTTTAAGGCTGCAGGGTTCATCTGTAGATAAAACCTGAAACAAACAGCCAGCTGCACTGCCAACAAACAAAACCACACAGGATGTAAAACTGTGGAGGACAGAAAGAGCTCCTTCCGGATTTTATTAATAAAATGTTCTCTAACATTAAACTAAATAAATAAATAATTACATTTTTTTTTTTAAGCCAGAGATTTATTTTAAATACAATTAAGATTGGTCACATCAGAAAGAGAGGACCAATATTTTAAAAATATTATACTGTATTGTTTCATAATATTTTTTATTATTATTAATTATTATTGGTAGCTGCACCTTTAATTCAACGCTTTAATCTTCATTTTAAATTGGATTTATGTGTTTGGAGATGAGCTGCGGGCGGCTGAAAGAACCAGCCAATCACATCATTGGGAATAAAACCAGAACGAACTATTGGCTGGGGGGGCAAGCATACGTCTCCTGACGTCACCAGTTTTCAACCAGTAACATCTGTGACCACACCTACAACCCCGGAGCTCATTAATATTCAGAAGGGTGGTATATCCTGAGTCGTGATTGGCACAGAGGACACGTGGTTCTACCTCTGACCTTCTGACTGACTTCCTCACGTGTTACATGAAGATTTCACAGGTTTCTGCTAAAAATGAATAAATAATATACTTTGATATATTCATTATAAAAATCATAATAGAAATAAATAAAGGATGAATAAGAAGACTTTTTGAAACCAGGACAAATATAGAGTTTTATTATAAGTCTCAGACAAAATCTCAGTAAAATAATTAGTTTGTCTTTGGCTTTTTTTTTCTCTTAATCAACTAAGAAAATATTAAATATCTATTAACATCTCTAAGTCACGTTGTAACAGTAAAATAGACGTTATTCTTTACAACTGGCAGTTTTTCACCTTCTTTAACTTCCCCTTGACTCTAAAACTCTTTTCTATGTACAGATATTGTTTTTTCCTTAAGGGCAGAATTCCATTCTGTGCAGCAACACATTTCCTTTTCCACATACTGATAACATTTACTTAGTGTCATAAAGCGTCATTACATTCCTGACAGTCTTTTAAAAAAAAACACAAAAAAACACGTGACTGTTGTTTAAGGAGCCAGAAAACAGTCAGAGTCTGAAACATTTGATGTGCAGCTGAGTTTGGTACCGCGCTGGTTGTGTGACATGATTCAGATCATTTCAGCTTGTTGGCCTCAAACGGTCCTCTTCGATAATTTATGTGTATTATCCTCAGATTTATCAGAACGTGGACTGAATCACAAAGAGGAGATCATTTTTAAACTTTTCCATGTCACCAATAAAACAGCTCAAATAAATCCTGCTGCCTCGTCTGCTTCCTGCGAGTAAGAGTGATCAATCTACTCC